>NW_008660925.1:191319-206299 GCF_000695815.1 Acanthisitta chloris | reverse complement strand
TTCCTGCTGGTTATGAATAGCGATTTAGTTATGCAATATAAGACTATCTTATGGTCTGAGAGTGATGTTATCCTGTTGAAGTTATTTCTCATTGTTTAATGGAACACTTGTAATCTTAAAATCTGGAGTATATTTCTTTCACGTTTTTCCTGTGATGATATATGTGGATGAACTATGGACCACAATGTCCTTTGTGGTGCTCCTGGTCTGTGCTCTTTCACTCTCTGCAGTACCCATGCTCACTAGATTTGCTCTCATGGTCTTCAGAGTATGTCCCAGAGTGTTCATTTCTGGCTGATGATACTGTATTAGAAAAGCAAGAAATCTTGAAGATGTCAGTGCAGGCTGCCAGCATTCACTTGTCTCTTCATAAGAGACCTACAGGGTAACTCTTGCCCCCACATTCTGCAATTCACTTAGCCCAGGGATTCTACTGCAATACCCTCTATTAAAAGAGACAGGGAGATACACTGTTTTTTCTCACCATCTGCCAGCAGGTGAGTGCAGGATAGTGGGGACAAGTGAGTGAAGATCCTCTGCACTCTTAGCTGTGCTTGACACTCCAGACATAGCTATCTCAGCCTGTGCTGGACAACTTGTACAGCATTGCTTTATCCCACAAGCTCCCAGCAGCTCAGTGATGGTGCAGGGTGCCCTTCCAATGAAGGTTTCAGAGCTGAAGTATGTCATGATGGCCTTCAATGTCCCCCTGGCTCATGGCCAGAGGGACAATGGGTGCCCCCACTGCTGAGAGTGCTGAGAAGCTGGCCTCAGCACTGACAGATCCCACTAATTGGTAAGAGCACAACCTTTGCCTAAGGATTGGCAAAAATAGGCAGTTTCCTGGGATTCCGTTTGCTTGTGGAGACAAGATAAACGTTGTTGTCCAACACACTGCTCCTGACAAGATCTGAAAAGTTCAGTGCCATTCAGTGGATGACATTTGTAGACCCCTCATTGACCTTGGCTTTGCCACCAGCAGCTTACACATGGCGCGAGGGTGGTGCTGATCCCAAGAAGCTAGGGAAATTGACCTGCACCTCCTTTGGGGAATTCTGAACCTGCACACCCCGAGGGCAGGGAATCAGATCTGAGCTTCCCAGGCCTGTAGGCTAAGATAATGTCAAGGAACATGCACATAATGTCAAGGAACTTGCACAACTCTGCAAGTTGTGACCACTAAACGTGCCCCTCCTGCCCTGAAATAATTATTGTTTCTGAGGACAGCATTCGGCCCTAAATTGAAGAGAGGTCCACTAAATGAAAAAATGTGCCATTGATGATTGGAAACTGTTTTCCACAGTGTTTAGTCAGAAGGCTTAGACATAACAGCAATAAACGTTTTTCAGAGAAAAAGCTCTTAACTGAAACTCAGCTAAAGACAGATACTCCTTTAGGTCTGTCCTTGGTCTTTCTTCTTTACCCACTGAAAAAAGCAAAGTTTTGAATTTCTGGATGTCTGAGCATGCTAAAATTTGCAACAGTTCATACAGCTGCTTTTGCAGTATACCAAAGTCTGTCTTAGACAACCAGGTCACCTCCCATTGGGCTCACCTTCTGCAGTTACAGGAGCTGGGTTAGACCCATCTGATAAAGGTGATATAACAGGACTGTATACTATCAGTATAGACTTGCAAAAACGTCTGGAAATTCATAAACTTGTGCTTAGGTGCTTTTGAAAGTTTTCTTCAGAACGAGGAGAACATTGATGTAATAAAATAATTTAAAGGGTAAAAATGTAAACTTGCTAGAAAGGAAGCATTTTGTTCTAATTGTATATTGTCAGTTCTTTTGCAGAATCTCCTTAAATTTTAATTCAGTCTGAGTTGTCTACTAGTTTTGAGAACTTCATCCACTTTCAAGTACATATTCTTATTCATCAAAGACTAAAAAGGTTCTCTGCCTGGTTTTTTCAACATTTTCTTAAATCCCCATGTGCTCATGCCAAACGCTGAGGCATAATTATATCATCTCTGAGGTATTTTAATCTCCTTATGATTTGATTAAAACTATTTGCTGTGGATTTGTTCAGTGATAATGGAACATAGGGCTTTGCATTCATTTAATGATTTAAATGAAATCAAGTTCTGTCAAAACAAGAAATGATGTTGCCTAATGGATTCTGGGCACAGATTAGCTGATCTGAATGGGCCTGTTTCCTCAACAGTTCTTCTTTTTTTCTCAAGAAATTGCAAATCCCACTGGTAATTCTTGGGATTTTTCCCTCAAAAATATTACTGCTGTGTATATGAGCACAGACAGGCAGATTGTATGCCATTTCACTGCTTCATTTCTTGGTCTAAAGCCATTTGATTTGCATCCAGACAGCAACTAGCTCCATACCCTTTTTGTAAGCAGCTTACAATCCACAGGACTATGCTTCTATGTCTTAGTCTTTCCCCATTTTGTTCAATCTCTTTTATACATTGTGCAATATAGTCAACAGTCTATTCATTACAGGTCTTTTAAATTACCAATGTTCTTTGGCTCTTCCTCAGTCAGTGCACTGCAATCTTCCAAAAGACTGGGTAAAGTTAGCATCATTCCTTGTTAACATACAACATTTGTAGAGTGGGTTGCATTTAGGGTCACTGAAGTTATCTGCACAGTCTGTGGATTAAGACAAGCCCTTATGTTAGATGACTCGACCCCCATTGGCAGACCCTAAGGTACATTCCTCCCTCCACTGGCACCAGAAGCAGCTTAAGCAGCAATATCTGTCTCCCCTTGTTTCTCCTGCAGCACAGATCGAAGCCCAGATGAGACTGGATTGTGCTTCCTTTGGGAAGACTGTCTGTCCATTCTGCCTGAAAAACTACTGCCAATATTCTTGTTGACAACAAAGAAGCAAAGTTTTTCACAAGTCAGTAATAAGTAAATCTTCAAAAGCTGGTACCCTTTCTGTCAGTGAATAACAACTTGCTGGATATTTCCACTTGCTTCAGGGGGCTACTTGCAATGTAAGGTTTAATTCAATGTGATTAGCAGCCAGGAAAAGTAAGTAAAAGAACTATATACTGGGCAAGTCAATGTTTTATATATCACTTTCATTTAATTTCAAAAGGTTTCTTTGACTATCAACTGAGGATGAATGACTTCAGCCTCATTTTTCCCCAGGCAAGCTCCTCTTATGTCTTTGAAGCCCCTAATGGTCCCATCCAGTATGGTGCAAGAACTCACATAATCAGAACCAAGGTAGTAATTGAAAATCTCTGATAAAGGCCTTAATCTGCCAGCCCTTTATCTTGTGGAGTCCTCTGGCAGCATTGAATGAAATTGGCTTTTCTACATGTCACACCAGCTAGTTTTGTGTCTCAGTTAGCTCAATCACATGGTAACACTTTCTATACCAGGGCAAGTACACAGTTCATCAGAAAGTCTTTTAGACAAAGTGACCTCTGCTGAAATAGCCACTGAACTACAAAAGCCTATTTACATTGCTGTAAATCATGATAAACCTTTACTGTGTGTCACAAATGGCAAGAAAGAGTAAGAACCAATGAAATGTGTAGCAAATGGTATCTTGTTAAGCTTTTGCAGGTAAAAAGTCCAAAACAGCCTACAGAAATAACAGTGGATTGATCTAGGAACTCTGGATGTTAAATCAGACTACTGCTTATGGCAGTGTGAAAAAACTGATCACCTAACCAGCTTTATCACCTACAGTGTGGGTGTATGAAGCAATAGGAACATTTTCCCAATCTTGCCTAGTGTGTTGGTACAAATCAGTCTGAGCAGGTTTTTGGCTTTGTAAATGCAGGCAGCTGTCAGTCTTCAGTGGGGGAGTTGTGCTTCATAACAAAGTGTGGATGTGGGAAGTAAATCTGTCACCTGTCAGGCTGTCTGAAACGTGCATAAGGTTCCTCACTTAGCCAAAGATCACTAATTGCACACAGTGACAATGCGTGGTATTTAAGAGAAATGTTAAGCAGGTATTTATGGGAAAGTTAAGCAGAGAGTGTATTTTGCCCCTTGAAGGAAAGGTGGTGGAACCAGGCTATGGAATAAAGCATTCTGATTGTTTTTTTTGACAAGCAAAATTACTCAGATCTTGGTGGAAAGCATTTCAGCATTGCAGGGCATCAAGTATTTTCTTTGGCAGCTCAGTGTGATACGCATCACAAATGAATATTAGCAATAATTATCAGGTTAAGCAATAACTGTTCTGTTTAGCAAAATTCCACTTTTTGTTCTCATTGTGTATTCACATTCACACATACTCATTTTACAAAATGATAGATCTTCCTGGAAAATACTGGATGTCAGGATGAAAGTCTAAAGAATTATCTGATATTTCAATGAAAAAACTAAAATCACCTAAAATATTCAATATTCAGTCATGACACGAACTGTTGGTCACAATTGTTTTGCTGCTGAATTTTCTACAAATCACCTAGATTCAGACCTGGTTGGATTTTTGTCTGGGTTCCATGCAGAAAGCATGCATGATGCATGTCTTGACCTGGGCAGACTGTGTTCCTTTTCCATCTGGCATTTGATCAGCTAAAACCCTCTTGGGGGACCACAGTTTGTGCTCTGGAGGATTCTGCCCTGCCTGAGGTTCTGGTTTGTAACCAACACCTACAGAAACAGCCTGGATACTCTTTTTTTTTTTTTTTTAAATTTGTCCAACATTTCCTCTCTATTGCCTTGCCTGTTCTTCCAGAGCAGGCCATTTGCATTAATTTGTATCCATTTATACCAATTTATTAGTCCTGTATTATCCTGCCATATCCTGCTACACCAATTAAATCTTTATTCTGGCTAAAACCTTACAACCTCTCTGGCTTATTCCCCATGTTTTCTCTGGCCTGACACACTTCTCCATCCTTCAGCCCTCTTCTGAGCAGCCCTGTCTCCCATTCTCAGTTTCTTTGTCCAAATTAAGTTGTCCTTACACATACTCATTGGTCTTTCATCCTTTTCCCATGACTGTGTTTAAAGCCCTCCTTGCTAGCTCAGGGAGAATGTTAACCAACATCTAATGAACATCTTCCCATATTTGAAGAAGCAAAGCTTCCTGAAAGGGGAGACCCATATCCACTTTACGGTGAGTCTGTGAGCTTGCAGCAGTGAGCAGTGCTAGGTGTGCTCAGCCTGTTGGGTGAAGCTTGACCATCTGAGCAGTTCCTCCTCATCTTTATCAACTTGGGAAGCAGAACATGATGTGTGATTCAGATCCAGCCCCAGATGTACATTTCACCTGCTGCAAGATGGAAGCACTCACCATCACCACTACCAGTACCACCCGTTTTGGCAGGGGAGGATGTGGGACATGTAGCTTCTGTTATTCCACCACAGACATTCCTCCAAGACAGAATTCTTTCTCAGTTAGGTGGTTTTTTTTCCAAAGGAGAAATGTAAACGTTTTTTTATTGACTGACTATCCAGAGGCTAAATATTTCTTGAAGAATAGCCAGCTCCTCTTTTGTTGGTACTACTCCATGCCCTGGTACGTGGCTTATTTTGATTCCTTTTAAATAAAAAAAAAATAAATAAATAAGTAGTCCTGTTTCTGAGCACTTCCAATATGGTGTACTTACCATGGACAATTTGCTAAAGTCTGTAGAATTTTGCCATTATTAAAGAGATAGATAGATGGGAATAAAAAGATAGATACTAAAATTACAAACCAAATCATGTATGTTCTTGGAGACATTACATTGTTTAGATGCAAAGGGAAAATGTAAGAAATGGCCTAAAAGATAATGCAAATTTTTTTCCCATCAATTTGAGCTCAGGTGTGGTTTAACTTCATTTAGAGTCAGTGTATCTAGAGTAATCTGAAGAGATATTTTTCATTCACCCACCGAAATTTATTGATTTGCTATTGTGGTTCTCTCTTTCTGGCTAAATCAACTGCATCCAACTGTAAAAAATGCTATTGCCATTTTGTCATCCAGCCAGTTCAGAGGGTGAAACTTCTGGGAGAACTCTTGATATCGTTTTCCTCCTAGAGTCTGAAAGAGGAGCACTTAAATCAGTGCTTCCAAATAGCTATTTGCTTTCATAAGTGCTGCATGAATTATGCTTCAATGAAGTCGCCATGTCCCTTCATTAAAGATTATCTCTCTATCATTTATGTATAGTTCAAAGAACTGAAATGTCATCACAGACTTCATAGTAAAGATTTGTTCCAGGTAGGGACTCAGCCTTCAGTGATACTTTTTGATTTCAACTCATTTGCATCTTGTGTTGGCACTTAGGAAGGCAAAAATGGATGTGCAGTCCCAGGAATGGTTCAGGACACCCAGGGATGGAGAGCAGCTCTCTTCCTGCTTCTCTGACTGCAGGAGGGAGTGAAGAAAGGAGGCTTTGCTGTTTTCTACACCTCTGCCAGCATCCTGGAATGTGGCTTCTACAGTTCACATTGTCATTTTCATGTTCCTTAGGGTGGTGAAAATACTCAACCTGTTAAATTGTCTGCTGGTTTTCTCTACTGCCATTTTAGAACATAGATGGTCCCTATGATGGAAGAGAAGTCCTCAGCTGTTCTTGGCCATGTGGTTAAGATGCAGCACAGTAAGAGAATGACACTAGAGTAAAAGTGCTAGAATAGCAGTTGTCAGCTTTATAGTTGTCAATAGAAAAGATGTCTACACTGCTTTATGGTTTCTTTCCTTTCAACTGTTTATTCAGTTTAAGTATTAATATAATTTCTTCAATATGAAAACTCACCTCTTCCCATGCTCAACATGTTCAAATGAAGGTAGCACTTAATGTATGTGTATAAAGCCAGGTGTTAATCTTGGAGACAATATGCAACCGAGTACAAATTAAAACACACAAAAATGTCTAATTAGGGCAGATATTGAGTCAGTCTAGAAATGTGAAATCCCTATCCCCAAGTGTCTTCCAGTATTGGAAGACTAACTTATTCCTTAAGATTGGCTTTTTGCATGTGTGATCTTCATTCAAGCTGATGTAGAACAGAAATACTGGCATTTATGGGCACAGAGATGCACTGGCATCCCCTTTGAAAAGATTTATAGAGTACCAAGCCTGAAGGGAATAAAAAAGGGCCCAGAATGAATGATGTTTTTATCACCTACATGTTATGTCCTGATGAACCTTGATGGCTTATTTCTGTCACATCATAGTATCAATTACTTTCCAACAATGAGTGAAAGGCAGGATACAGTTGAATTGCTGATGGAGACAGGAAGGTCTTTAGCTAGTCCATCAATCCATTACCTTCTTTCTATTATCTCACACAAGCAGCAGTCACAGATGACAGTGGAGGTTTCCCCTAGTGTGAAGGTGGTGTGGGCTCTTTTCTGAGTAGCACTTGCTTTGCATCCATCAAAAACTCCTATGAATTTTTACAGTTTCCCACGTCTTTTTGTCCTTTTATTAAATACAGCTTCCTTCAGACATAGTTTCTCTCATGCCCCTGGGACTTACTGCATCAGATTTGTACTCACATCTCCTGCCCATTGTCTGGCCAGGTCTTGTCATGGATTGTGATGCAGAGCAAACAACATCACGTGAAAATCTCTGTCAAAGTTTGTGTTTAAACCTCTAAAAATGGACTTGACTGCTACAGATATTCTGAAATATCTGCATTTTCAGGATGCATCAGGGTTGATGCCCTTGTCTGTGTATATAGACCTCTATTAAAAGAAAAAAACATTGGTTCAAGGAGCCTGTTATATCTCAAACCATTGGCTTTGCTTTGGCAGTCTCTACTGTGAAGCAAGGAACATGTCACTTTGCCTTTATTTAGGATCAAACTTGATCTATTTTAGGAAAACTGGCAGTGGCTGTATATAACTACCTGACTTATTGCTTAATGCCTATTTTGTACTGTTTGTATTCCTATGGCATTGCCTATAGACCTCAGATTGAGGCCAATGTTGGCAATTTACGGTCCCATTGCTGAGTGCTGTAACAGCTCAGAGACTGAGCTAAGGAATTTCTGATCTCATCTGAGACGACAATAAGAGGATGTGGTTTAAAAAAAATAAAATCATGTAACAATTGCATTAAAAAATCATGTTGTTCCAAGTATATTTTTAAATGGAAGCCATTTAAAAAAGAATGAATGATGTTATCTTTAATTCTTTTTGTCTTTTAAATTTCTGTAAGTAAAAGAAAGTTCTATAAAAAGTCAGCAGAATCCTCTTCATTAATCTTTTATTTGACCTATTTAGGACAATTTTTTAACCTAAGTTATAGTTTTATATAATTTTCAAGAACATTTTATTATTTGATTTTGTATGAAATTAGATGAAAATTGATTTTTCAAGAAAAGTTGCTCTGAGTGGGCTTAAAGCAGAACAGTGTTGTAAAAAGGCTTTATTTCATTGAATGCATTAGTCTTCCCCTATTTATAACATATAAATATTGCTGTGAATTCTGGATCTGTTTGATCTTTAATCAGCTTTGCAGGTAATTTGTCAGATTTATTAGGCATTATATGTAGGTTTGATTTGGCAAAGGAAGAATAAAAGAGAACTACACTTAAAGCTCTTGAATTAACTGACAAAGACTGAGTTTAGGGCTTCCAGTACTACGTTCGAAAAAAGGAATAGATTCCTTATGAGGCAACAGACATCTTTTGTTCTATTGTGCCCTGTTCTCTTTTCACACATTGGTGGAACATTGAATCTCTTCTAATTGCTCGCATGGTTAGGGTTTCTGACTTTGCAGACACTTAGGTTGCAACTGTATATGTAAACTGAACTTTTCATTATTGAATAACACTAAGTTAAAATATATTTGAGAACTTGGTTATGAAAAGTCTTTATTAAAATCACCACAGAGTGCATAGCAGTTGCAGCAGAATTTACCTTTATCTCTTTAAAGCAGCACAAATTCCATTGAAATAAATGGTTTCTTTCTTTCAAGAGCAGTGTACTTAGTCTGTATCCCTGCAACACATTTGCAAAGGACTTTGCATATAGCTCTCCTACTGGGCTTCGATTTCCTTTTGTTCTTTTAAAATGTTGAAAGTCCCCTGTTGAGTTTGGTACTGAAGCAGGAAGACAAGAAAATAAGCATCCTCCCTCCCTATTAGAGAATGTGACTTAAGGAGACTTGACACACTCTGGAATACTGTTAGATTTCATGCCATGCCCCCTGTGTGGCAGATTTAATCTGTAGTGTTCAATGGAAAATGACTGTCTTTTTTTCTGGTATCGAGCTGAAAAGCTGGCAAGAAGTCATAGCACTGACAAAACCTGCTTGAGGTTTGGTGAGATATTTTTTCAACATTCCTTATTGTTGGGGTTACCTAGAGCTTAGGGTAAATGCAAGCATACTCTGCATTCACATGAAGGGAAATCTAAGCTCAGCCTTGTACATCAAAATGCATCAGTGTCAGATCTTTCCCTGTGTCAAGCCCTCCTTGCCTTTCTGAACAGAAGATACGCAGATTTCCTTAGGGAAACTGCAATACAATCCACTGGTTTCCATTTCTGAGTACACTCTCATCTGGCAACTGTGCAAACAACCAATCTGGAGACATCTACAGACAATTTCCTTCTCTTTTGCTGTCAATGTGTCTTGGAAAAAGGACCTCTAAATGATCTCCTTCATTTTCTTAAGTTCTGTATTAAGCTTTGTATCCCATGTCCACCCCATTGTTACAGAAATGGGTCTCAAGTTCTCAGTTCAGTCAGCAAAAGTAAGCACTGTTTTCCTTGCACTGCTCACTGTTAGAGGGATTTTACAGGGAACCTGTTAATGGGATTTCTTTGTCCAGTCAGAGAAGTGTACTGATGGTGGCCTAGGCATTACCATCAAACCTTTATGCTTCCTTCAAGTTTTTTGAAAGCTTCACCTGTGTTGGTTCTTTCAAGTACTTCGTAATTCAACTGTTCAGTTTATTTTACCCCCATGCTATGCATTTTCCAGTACACACTTGAAGCTGAGGAACCTGACAGAGGCCTGCCCCTTTTGACAGCTGAGTCCTACCAGACTAGCTCTGTATGGCATGAGCTGTGGCACACCGCGGGGCTGCCAGATGGCTCCTGCAAGTCATTAAGCCACCTGTAAAAACTCAAACCCCTACAAAAGGAGAGACAGGAGAGGAAAGAAAAGCATAGAGAAATCAAATACTGAGGGATGGAAAATTAACCTGTCCTTTTGCTTAGCTGAGGTGAAAAAATATAGAACTAAATTAATGGATCAGAGTGTGTCAGGGAACGGCTCTCTGAAGACCACATCAAGCTACAGCAGTGAAAAATGTGATGGTGCTGGCCAATAATTTAAGATAGATCATGAAACAGATGTTGCTGGAAAGACAGACTTTGACTTGAGTAAGCCCTTTGTCTCATGCTGAAACAAGATATCCCGTGATGGTACTGGTGAAACACTTGATTGAGACCCATTTGGTGACACTGGAAGTAACTGAGATGGGCACCTTTTGTGTTCGTACAGGAGGATCCCTGTCTGTGGCATTAAAACATCAGGGGTTGAGCTCAGAATTCCTGGGGTGAAGAGCAACAGCAAGTGTGGGATCTGAGCAATCCTCAGCTGAATAATATTACCCGCTGCGCTGGTTGCTCTAAAAGCATAATTTAGGGAGTTTGCTGTGTAAAGACTCAGAACCCTCTGTGTTTCTCCATCGCTTACCAATACTAAGGAATACAGGAGGAAAACATGACTGTATACTCTTTCAAGCTCTCATGAAGCAAGTGAATTGAGTATCATTTCTTTTTCTCAGCTTGTTTTTGTCATAAGAACTGATAGCTGCAGGACCTTTTGTTTGTATTCATTTCAAGATAATATTGTTTCCATAAAGGATAAACACCCTGCTTTCATCTCTATTCAAAGCAAAAGTGTTTCATACAAGAATGGCTTATTGCGATATATTGCTGTGCTTCTTTCATTCAAGGCTTCAGTCCTCAGACACAGATTATATCAAAAGTTGAGAGCAGATGAATCTGTTCTGAAATATAAGTACAGGAAAAAACCACAACATTAATCCATTTTTTTGACAAGGTCATGTTTCTAATCTCATGGATATTTGGGATGGCATGTACTTAAGTCAAGGCTTTTACATTTCAGATCTGCTAAATGGGTGGTTCTAGTGCGACTTTCCCAGGGAAAGTAAACACATGTCTTTTAACAGGTTCTCATATAAGTCACTGTGAATGGATGGAAGAGGAGAACATATTAGTCTGTATGTATAAGATTAACCTCTTTTAGGGAGGGAAAAAGTCAATTCTGCATTGATTTTCTTTATTGATTCAATAAATTGTTAGTTGAAGCCTAGAAAGAACAGGCAAAAGAGGCTGAGGATTGTGAAAGTTGGGCATCAAAATAAAATTAAAATTATGGTTTATGAAAGACAGGCGATGAAGACAGCACATAAAAGTAAGACATCTTTAGAAACAGAGGCAGTTGCAAAGATGAAAAACTTAAAGGGAATATTAGTTGCTGGGTTTTCAATAAGACAGTCTAGAAGTGCTTATGGGGCACCTCTTACACTATTGCCTTTATCCTGGAGAGTTTCAAACTCATCAGTGGTACATGTAATTACAAAAACGATGTGCACTTAGCAAATCAAGTGGTGAGAAGAGCTTCATGCTGACTGTTGCTCCTCCATGTTAGAGAAGATGGAAAGGTCAGATGGTCAGGCCAGGTCTTTTCTTTCCAAAGACATTTCAAAATGTTAGTTATGGTTTATCTGTGAAAGGGTAAAACAGAAATTTTATTGAGCTGCTAAGAATTTTATTGTTTTTGCAGACTGTGGATGAAACTTTTTGAGCTTGTTTTTCCTTCTGCAATGGGCTGGGAGAAAAAAATCATCTGTCTAGACCTATTTACCCATTACGTATTGTAACTCTGTAAGCCCAACATCAGTGATGTACACAAAGTGTCAGACACCATCACACTGTATAATAAGGGATAATGTTGACCTTTTAATGGAAAAATTTGTAGCCTCACAGCTGGCACTTGGCATACACCATGGTGGAGGTGGGCTGCAGGCTCTGCCCTCAAAACTCTGCTCTTGACCTGTACTGTTGTCAGCACAAATAATGCCCAAGAGGTTTGGGCCTCAGGCAACCACCAAGAGACCCTAATTGCTCACATCAGGTTCTACCAAGATTTTCAGCACTTTGTTTTTTCATGATGTGAGTGAAATTCAATCTTCTTAATCATGTTCTTCTTTACTGCGGTTGTAACAAGTATGCACAATTTTCAGTTACATCAGCCCTCATATCTAAATTTGGTTTACTTTATTCACATTTTATTTTGATTTCTGAATAAATGGGTAGATCATACTTGGGAGGGATGTTTGTATCTGAAAACTGAAAGTCTAGGTAAACCCCTCAACTTGATGGATTAAAAATTTGAATGAAAATATGCAGAGAGTTGAAAATTATTTCCTTTTCCTTCAGAACAGATGAATTGCAGATCCCTATGCTGTGGCTAATCATTCACTTTCAATCTCCCTTTCTGGAACATTGGATGAAAGGGAGAGAATATGTCCCTTGAGAAAATGGATGAATCTAAGAGAACATGGGAAAAACATACGAAGTAAAGCCTGTCATGCAAATTCAGGAACTGACTGTTCTCCCTTGAAAAATGTGTTATTTTTTCTTCTGTCCTAAGCATTTGAAAACAGTGCAGCAGGTGCAAGCCAGGCAGCTTCACTAGAAATTATGTTTTAGCTCCCATTTTCTTTTTGAACTGTGCCAGTGAAAGCTCAGTGAACACCAACACAACAGTCAGAAACCTCTGGTTCATCAGTCACCTGGGCAGAGCTCAAACACTTCACAGGTTCATGCTTCCAAGCATTTCTGGAGCAGGCTTCACCTGAAGCTCTGTTTTTTTTCCACCAGCAATCATGCAGATCTATTGCTTATAGAGTATAGCCCAGTGGGGTTTAAACTGATAAAGAGTATGAAGCACATTTCACAAAGACAAGGCAAACTCAAATACTATTTCTGAACACATAACAGAGTAATTTGCTTTCCTAGGGGAAAAAGTCATGTTATAAAGCTGGAGGGCTGGATGCCTCCAGTTCTTCTAATGTGTGTGTGTGTGTGACTAGAACACAGACCTTTGCAGCAGTGCCAAATGCTACTTTACCTTTACAAACCTGGGTTGGTAGCTGGTCCACTTTGGAGAGAAAATATTTAAATGCAGGGTGGAATAATATCTAAGGGGAGGAGACAAAATTAAATTGCTTTCAGACTGATCAGTTCTCTAAAGTTTTTTACTTCTATTTCTGAACATACCACAGAAAAATAATAGTTTGGAGAACAGACTCACAGTACAGATAATGTTTGATGATTATTATTTCCAGGACTCTGGAAGTTGTCTCTTTGGGATGCAACACCTGTTGTTGTCAAATATAAATGATTTATTTAATATGAATTTGAAAAGTTGGGAAAAATATCAGCAGAGATTTCAGGTTTTGTAATATTCTGTTATTATAGCTTTTTGACAAATCACCCTTGTAAGGGGAGCTGAGACAGATCTGACAGCCCAATGGAGATTAGGCTGCCACAACTCCGGTCTCCCAGGTCCAACCAGCAGCAAGGCTCAGCATGTATGTGTAGTAGGCATGTGCACACATGAACAGTGCATAAATGCATGTGCACATGACCAATCATACAGATCAACACTGATAGACATGCTGAGGACCCATATAAAGACCCGTTGCAGAGGCCTTATCCTGAACCCCTCTCTGTGTAAGCAGGATGGAGTGCTGCTAGTGGAAATGACTCATCCTGGTGGTTTTCATGGCTGAATGTTGGGCCTGAGGGTCTCCTGGGACAACTCTGGAGTGGTTCTGGGCAGAAAGTCCCTACCTCTGAGTCCTTATTTTGGGTTTTTGCTTGCCCTTGTGCTCTTCTGTGCTTGTGGACATGGACCTTTGATGGGTTGATGACTCCTGTAATGGGCATTGGAATAGCCTGGCAGGTTATTATTTGGGCTCCCCTCACCATGTGTCTCTCTACTTTTTTGTGGACATGCAGAGGAGATTTTATCACATAACAATCCTAGCTACACCTTCTTAGCTATTGTATGCCTAGTCTTTTTTATTGCATGTGTTTGAAGTATCACCAGCTTTGGTACTGAAGCTTATATTTCCATGAAAGCATCCGGATATCTTATAGACTCTATGCAGTGATATGCAGCAAGGATTAAGACTGTGTTTGATCCCTGAATTTTAATAACGTATAAAGTAAACTTCATTCCAGGATTCATCAGTTCACTGGAGAGATCCCTGTGTGTGGGTTGAATAAAGCACCAAAATCCAAACATAGAAAGATTTCTCATTTTAAAGCCTTAGAATGTTATTAATGAAAAGAACTGTTCAAAATGAAAAGGTAAAAGAAGATAAAATAGATATTGAATACTTAGAAGCTTTTTACATGGAATGCTCAAACCAGCTTGAAGCAAAATTCCATGACTTCATTTCATGGGCTGAAAGTTTTCATGAAATTTGATTCAGTTTTTAGAAATACTTTTGTTCTTCATGAGATATTGATTTTTTCAGCAAATTTGACATTCATCTACAAAAATGTTCTGATTTCCAGATTAGATGTGCTATCATAACATTTATCACATACAGAACAACTATTAGTTGTTCCTAATGACTTCATTTTCTTCAAGAAATGTTCATTGCATTCAGATACCAACTTGTTCCCTCTCGGCAAGAAAATTGCTGTTTGAAGAAGGTCACTACCAGCTAAATGCAAAACTCCAAAGGCAGTGCAGTCCCAGTCTCCCCCCAGAGAGGCACTCAGACTGGACAAAGGCTGTCCACTATGTTTTCACAGCTGCCCCCACCTCCTGGAAAGCTGCAATCCTCTCCTCTCCCTGCTGACTGACCTGGTTTTGGTCTGTTTCTGGGTTAGGATCTTCTAGTCACTCTTCCAGTTGTAGGTCCTCTTTTATAAGGAAACTTTCCTATGTCATTACAGAAACTCTGACAGAGACATCACCTTATTTCTGGATGTTTCCAGGACGAGGGATCCTGCCCCTGAAGGGTCTGCAGAGGCACAGAGTCATCAAA
>NW_008660925.1:138599-191287 GCF_000695815.1 Acanthisitta chloris | reverse complement strand
TGATTTGCAGCATAACGAAAAACAATGAATTACTGCTTACAAAGTTACATCCTCTTATTAATATTATTGTTCTAATCTGTTCCCTCTCTCCCTGAACATACAGTCTGTCCCAAGCAAACAATGTCATAATTCCTATTTTATCTGCTGACTTATTCTGAATTAGACTGACCATTAACGTTAAGTTCTTTATACAATTTCATTCAGCATTTCTGAGAAGAGCTGGGTGGAAAAAATGGCCTAACAATAGTTGTATAAAAGCCAATTTAACAAAATCCAGCTGTTCCCTGAATTTAGCACTGTGTTCTCCACCATTTTGTATGAAATACTTCTTTTTAAAGCTACCTCAAAATAGCGACATTAAAATATACACAATGAAGTTATTACACAAGGAGAAAGACCCGGTAGTCCAGATTTTCAGAGGCTGAATTTTGCTCACCCAAAATAGAAATGTAGTTTTTAAAGTGGTAGGTGTTAAACTTTTGGAAGTAATTTTGATTTCAGGAGTCCAGGGGTCGTGAGAGTAGAAAGGTGTTCTGTGTGGGTGTTGTGCAGACGAGTTTTATGACTCAAACAGCTGCAAAACTGGGCAAACGAAAGCAGGTCTCCACACAGCTCTGCTGGGTCCCTTGCCCCTCCAAATCTGTGCATGTATGGACTCTCTCTGCTCTCACAAAGGCTGTGGCTGCACAAATGTCCCCTCTCCCTGCTCACCCGTCCTTAAATTTTCTCCTCATTGTCAGACCCATTTGTTCCCTGCAGTAGGGTCAGCAGCAGCAGGGAGTACTTGGGTGGAGAAGGGCTCATTGAAAAGCAGTTTTTGTGGGTTTCATGCTGTTTAATCCTTTCCAGAGCTGGTCTCTTGTCTCCTTTTTAACTTGCTGCTGTCAGCCATGGAGCCAAATGAGTGTTCATGTTACATATCAGGGGGAAAAAGAAATAGAAATCTTAGCAGAGACAAAGGCAAACAAGTAAATGAGGAAACAAAGACCAAAAGAGAGAAAACAAGTGAGATGGTCTTTTAAAATTGCTAATGAAACAAACAGTTGGCCTGTTTCATGTGAAAGAACCTATCTGAACTCTGATGTCCTGAAGCTCATTCTGTTGCTCAGCACAGAGTGTTTGGCTGAGACGCCAAGTGCTCACTGTCTGAGGTCCAAGTGCTCTGTATAACCTGGATGAGCATGTGTGGTTGCTTGGTGCTGCTTCCCCATCCCCTGCATGTTTCCTTGAAGTTGTGTCCATCCATGGGCATGTGGAGCATATGAGAGAAACAAATAATTCCTGGTATTAGGAATTTTCTTAAAGTTCTTTAGCTGTTCTAATGTTTAGAGACCAAGAATTTGCTCCTACTAGTCCCACTTCTTTCTGGTGACCAGTGACAGGACCTGAGGGAATGGCATGAAGCTGTGTCAGGGAGATTTAGGTTAGATATTAGGAAAAGGTTCTTCACTCAGAGTGTGGCTGGGAACTGCAACAGCTGCCCAGGGAAATGGTCACAGCAACAAGGCTGAGAGAGATCAAGAAGTGTTTGGACAATGCTTTCAGGCACAGGGTGTGATACTTGTGATTCTTGTCCTGTGCAGGTCCAGGAATAGGACTTTGATGATCCTTGTGGGTGCCTTCCAATTCAGGGGATTCAGTGGTTCACTGACTCATCTCCAGAAAGCAGCCACACCTCACTGTAAGGGGCAAGGTGTTTCACAACAGCAGGAGAATTGACTCAGGTTGGGGAAGGCTGCTGCTCCTTCCTTTTTGCTGTCCTTTTGAATACCTATGTGTGAACACACAGCATAGCTGAGGGGCTTAAATACTTCGCTAATGCTTTCTGTTTTCGAAAGTTCAGTGCCTCCTTTCTGGTCATTTCTGGAGAGAAGAAAAAAGGAAGAATTTAAATTTTAAAAAGAGCTTTTGGGATTAGCACAAATCTTCTTTGTGAAAATATGGGATAGGTTTCATTTTTGCTCCAGTGAAGGACAAAAATGAATTCCAAAATCTCCCAAGTTGTCATGAAAGAGATATGCTGTACTCTGGCTGTCCCTGCCACTGTGTTATGAGCAAAGTTTCTCTTCAGCTCCTGGTATTTGGAAACTGTCTTTTATCTAAAACTGCAAAACTTCATATACTTTACAAACTTACAGCCTAACTCTGTAGCTGAGTTTATTAAAAATCTCATTCATTTTGAGCCTTTCTAAGCTCCTTGGCTGAGAGTTATTCTGCAGCTTGACTGTTAGAGGACCACATTCAGGAGCTGAAGAAGCTTTATGAAGCTGAAGTTCAGAAATCGAGGATAGGCAGATCTTCACTACGGCAAGCAAGATAAAACAAAATGATGCATTTAAACGAGGCTGCAGTTATGTCTTACAGATTGACACTTCTTTTGTCTGTGAAATACTTTGCATTTATCTTGGGGCTACAGAGCAGGAAAGAGGAGCAGAGCTCTTGCATTTTGCTGTGTTTAAGGCAAATAGTATCTTAAACCAAAAAATGTTACTGGAAATTCTGCTTTATTTGGAGGACAGCAGAAGAGAAATAAGAGAGGCAAAAGACTAAGAAAGAGATAAAAGTGGGTTTGTTTGATTCTACTAGAAGCTGGGGCTTTCTTCACAGAGTCTTTTATTTCTTCAATCACATATCACCAAACCTCCCTAGCCAACACTAAACACCCAGTAAAGTATTCTTCTCTACCTGTCCAAACATTCTGACCGAATTGGTGGAAGTGGTTGCTGGAAAGATTGGGTAAAAAACCCAATGTGTCAGCAATTTGCTGATGCTGCACTTTAGTTTTTACACAGGAAGAAACAAAAAATATCAATGTGTGACACAACATCATACACTATATATTCCAGTCACTGGCTGAAATGATAAAATAAGAAAGAGGGAACTGGGATGGAAGGAAGGAGCTGTCAGTGACATCCTAACACTGTAAGACTGACACTGGTTGGGAGAATTTTTCCTTGAATAGGGAGAATTGTGACAACTCAAGCCAAATGAAGATATTTGGCGCCCAGAAAAACTCCTTTCCCACCCTATTGTACTGCTGGGGCTAAAGTAGATTGGCCCTTGTGTCAATCCCAGCTTTGCGTCAAGAGCTTGAGCTTCTGCCTCGAAGCGGCAAGCTCAGTATCTTTGTGTCCTCTAGTCACCTCTTTCATCTTTCTGTCCCTTCCTTTGCTCAGCAAACAGCAGAAATGAAATCTGAAGGAGTTCTGCCTGCAAGTAAAATAGTCATTCTGTCTGAATCACGACTTGGAGAGCATTTCCTTTGAAAGGGCAAGCAGACAAGCAAACCCCCAAGCTGCACCAAGTTGTGAGCAGAATGGCCAGCACCAGCCAACCCTCACTGCCTGCCCTCAGCCTTCTGGAGAGAGAAGCACAGAGTGCAGTGATCTTCTGAAGTAATACAGTGCTCTGATATTTTTCGTCTTCACTCTGTGAGACCTAGTGAAACACCATGGCTTGGCTAAGTGATCTGGAAAAATGAGGAATATTGTGGAAATGCACTTTCTGTCCTCTCCATGAACTTTGCATTGCATATGCTGCTGAGCTGCAAAATTGAGCCTAAACTTCACCTCTCATATGAAGTAAAGGTTTGAGGGAAACCCCAAGATTTAAACAGACCCTTGTTGGGTCATACAACCAAGCTCAAGGGATACCCATTCCAGTATAACCAGTAGCCACTCTACTGGCTGAGCTCACACATGTTATAATGCAATTATGCAAATACAGAGGTAATTTGTCCAAATACTGGACAAATAGTTTTGCTGGGTTTTTTTTGTGAGAACAATTTGAAAACTAAATAGCTGCAAGTAAACAAAAGCCTTGCAATCATGGAACATGCAGTGAGATAATCAAGTTTAAGAAAAGTTTAAATAAAGTTGCCAGGAAATGAGTAAGTACTGCCATGCATCTGTGAAACTCAATTGTTAGTTTTTTGCAAGATAATGTTATAAACCATGATGTACAGCTAGAAATCACTGTTGACCATATTATACAGGGTATAAAATAATTCCCCTCCAATTTGCCCGGTCCTCAAATTTGTCTTTTAACTGGTAGTTATTCCAAGCTGCTTAGGGTTCATCTACCTCCCAAGTATTGCTAGAAAGTGTAACTCTAATACAGTTTCTAATAAAAAATTTGCCCTTCATAGAAGGGCAGTTCTGAAGATGAACTGTCTAAAGGCATCCTGTGAAATGAAAAAGCAGTCTTATAGAGCTAATAATAGTTTTTCTGAACTTGCTGAAAAAGCAATTAGTGTCTTTCTTCATTCAACAGCAATTCTCATCCCATTAATTCCCCACTGGGGAATCTAATTTTCCATAGCTAAACCAAGACTTTCCTACCTGGAACAGCTCCTGTGAAATGACATGCAATATCACAAATTGCGTTTGATCCCAAGAAAGTGTCACATTTGCAATATTCAGTCAAGCGTGTGTAAAAATAAGATTTAAGTAAATGCACTTAATTTTCATTCTGCTACACTAGGCCTGGTCTGATATTGTTCCCAAATAGAATTATTTTAAAGACGAAGCTGGTTTCTTCATTTGTTGCATTTTGAGTGAATGAATTTAACTCTCAATGAGCTAGAGGAAAGAGCAGCAATGGTAGTTTAAAGAGAGCCTGTACCAGGCTAGCACAGTTGGGAAAGCTCCTGCACTGCCAGGGTTTAGTCTTCAAGAAAATTCCTGCCAGAATAACGATGAACTAGACTGAGACCCCTTCCATCTGCAGGGTGGTGGGAACACATGTATTGTTTGTTAGTACCACTTCTCAGAGAAGCAAGGAACCAGGGCAGAAAAATTAGTTACTCAGAAGTGCAGCTCCACTAAGATGTATTTTTTAAAGAACACACCTTGCTCACTGTCCTTGCTGTGATCACCAGTTCAGAAAGCAAGCCAAAATCAAAAAAGCTAAAGACATCAAAATCCTGGGTATGGACCTCAAATTGAGCATCACCTGGGTTTTGGCAGCATGAGTTTTAGGATACTTCTCTTTTCCCTCAAGGAGTGTGCTTGGAGGTTTTTTACCTGACAGTGGAGACACATCTGTAAGTTCCTCCCTCCGTGAGGCCAGCTAGGGAGGAGATGTAAAGGAAAATGTGGAAGAACAGCAAGGTGGGAATGGTTCCATGAAGAGATAGGGAAGAAGAAATCCTTCAAAATGAAGGACAAATCCATTCAAGAATCTCCCAAATTATTCTTTCAGCTTCTGACAGGAAAGGTTCATCATGCCCAGGTGGACCTTGTCTTAGCATCTGTGCCTTCAAAGAAAAAGGCAGCTCTACAGTGGCTTTCATTTAATTTTCAGAGTATCCTAGACAGATTGAGACAGGATTCACAATTTACTTTCCTGTGTTACTAAAAGAACAAAACAAATAAAAAAATAGACAACTGATAGTAAAAAATCCTTTGTTATTGATGACTTACTTTTTAACACTGCATGCGCTTGTAGCTGTTGTGTCATGTGATTTATTAGGATTTTCAGCCTTTTTGTTATTGTTGGACCTTCTTTAGAAAAGATGCAATTTAAAGGTTAGTGTTGCTGAAGGCATATAATGGTACAGTAATTGAGAAACCAAATGAAAAACACACTTCTATTTCAGACTGTCAATCTGATGAAATGAACAGATAACAAGTTAAAAAACCTAGTGGTTTTAAGGTCATATATCATCAGAAGACACAAGTGAGGGTGTCTGCATGATTACAACTCTCTATGCAGGAACATGGGATACCTACCTTACCATATTTAGGTATACATATAATTAACCCACCTACTAGAATAAATCTTGAACCAATAAAGACAACATTAAATAGTTCAATGCAGCAAAATAAAATGCAGAAATTATGATTTTGTCATTCAAGATTTTCAATCTGAAGAAAGATTTACCTTCTTAAGTCTTTCTTTTTTAATTTTTCACTCTTCATTTCTAGTATATTCTGATATCTATTAACCTAGTGCATAGATTCACATTAAAAAAACCTTACACCCCAATAGTTAAGCTCCTAGCCATGTGATATTTGTTTTCTGCATTGTTTTAGAGAGAAAAATTTCCCACCTCTGTGGGTTGTAGGATCTAAAGGTTTTTTTCAAAAAGTCTGTTTCCTGAATAATATTCCCTGCTGATTTAAACTATTAATATTTTCATTTCCAAATATAAGTAATTTAGGAGCTACCATTAATCTGGACTAATTTTGGTGGGAAAGTAATTTCTCAGATCATATAATTGAGATTAATCGCCCTGTTCTCTGAGGTACGAGGCAGATGCATCTGCCCCTCAGGGCTTTGCCATTCAGCATGGTGAAGAGATGTGCAGTAAGGTTGGCAAGGCACAGAGGTTTATCTGAAGATAAGAAAGAAGATCTGTGAACAGAGGTGTTCTTCAGCAGCTCCTGAAGAAGGCAAAGCTTTTACTGGCAAGTGCAGCTTTTACTCAGAGATCTAACAGTAAGCGTGGTGTTGCTCCTGTCTTAGGAAGTGTTTTTCCAGTGACTTCCAGACTGAATTTGCTTCAGTTATTTTTCTGTTAGGGCTCTATGTAAGGAATCGAACCTGTCTGGGGAGGAGTCACTGTGCAAACATACATTTGATGGGCAGACTAGTCCTTCAGGACAGTAAACTGTGGTGTGATAACACCTTTGAAAGCTAATTTTCAAAAGAAACAGTGAAAATGAATGGAAGAATTGTTAGGTAACAGGAACAGAACAGGAGATTGTGTAGCTTTGAAGGAAAGATTAGAAGGAAAGAGTTACAATATGGAACTATTTCTTGACCTCAAATACCTGTTTGCCATTTTAGAGAATGTAATGTTTTTATCCATATCACCTTGAATGAAAGATGGCTGTCTGGCTACTGGGCTGTATATTGCTCCTGAGAAGCAGAAGCAGGAGTGAAGTGAAATATCTAGGTGGTCCATTAATTGTTCCAGGAGCCCTTAAATGAATATGAGTTCTGAATGAGCTATGTGTACCTGTGTATATTTTTTCCCCTCCAAATAACAGAAAAGTGTATTTTCTTTTACTTAAAAAACTTTTTTAATCCACTAGCAAAAACTGCTGATATAACATCTCCTAAGGAAGAATTAATTCCTTACAAAAGCAAAAAAAGTAAAAATCTAAATCTGATGTGTTCAAAAATGCAGCAAGTAAAATACATTGTTCATACTCAGAAAAAGTACTAAAGACTATGTGTTTGCACATCAAGGTGTAGCTGTAATTACTACTTTCAGACTTGGGTTACACAACTAATATGGAGACTGGTGTATAACTTCTGTTTGTGGATTATTGATAAGGTAAAATCTCTTAAGTGTGCTGACTGAGTGTATTTATGTAAATAGTAGGAAGCAGACATGTACTTTTGTCACCCAAGTAAGCACAGAAAATTGTTTGTATATGACACACATTTCTTGAAAAAGACCTAACATTCCTACTCAGATGAGATCAAAACCTTTGAGAGAATTGGTAGGTTGAGGTTCTCTAACTATTCTGAGACCAATCAAACAAATCTATTGCAAGTTCTAGTAGGGGCTTTTTTTGTTGTTGTTTATTTTTTTTCTCCATGACCATTATCATTACAGAAATTGTAAGAAAGTAACTGTCAGTGTCATTTGATTTAGAACATGATGGAAGCTATATGATTATGTATTGTATGAAGTATGAGAAAGCAACTTCAGAAAAAGGGAGAGTACTTTAAAAAGTACTGTATATTTTAGGTCTTCTATTCAAATAGTCACTGAAGTGAAGACCAGAAGTGGGAGAAATAGCCAGGAAATATATTTTGCTATCCTGTTGGAGTTTGGCTTTGGGGAGTTTTAGAAAGATACACTATTTTCTCCTTGATAAGCACTGCAAAAATAACAACAGTCCTCGTGCTGAAATCATCTCACACCACATAACCTTTATTCATAAGCACTGCAAAAATAACAACAGTCCTTGTGCTGAAATAATCTCACACCACATAACCTTTATTCTTGAGGTGAATGTTCAGTTTAGTGTTGTTCCAATGAAAAATACAGCATTCCAGGCTGGAAGAAGCCTGATGAAATACTAATGCTACTATAAGTCCCACTGGAGAATGCCTCCTGTGAATATGTGGCAGACATATTTCTTTTGTGCAGTATTTTGAGCATTAAAAAATTGTCTCCTCCAAATGTCACATGTGCATTTGTCTATGAGCAATAAACTCAGTTCAGTGCAAATCATTCTCATCTCTGCAGCACTATGAACAAGATTTCTGTTTGGTAAAACTGATCTATATGAAAAAGTGCAAAATAAATTGCAAGTAGGAGATCAGAAGTTTTATTTAGAGGAAAACAAACTCTATATATTTTTCTATTCTGGTGACAATTGTAGAAACTGAATTGATTTATATTGGTTAGAAGGTCCATATAATACCTAGTAAAGGTCTGCATAATCACCAAGGAAAGAAGACATGCATGTTATCCTAAAGTTGTTTATAACAACATAATTAATGCAAATGTATGAGATGTGACATCACAGATACTTTTTTTTTTTTTGACAGCTAATTTGGTACTGGATTTTGACGAAAAAGAAAAAATTCCTTGTTAGACCCATTTGAGATTCCTTTGCAAGTCAAAAATCAATAACATAATCATCGTTACTCTCTGTTTTTTGGTAGCTGTCTTCTGCATTGAATATTAAAAGTCTTTCACACTGACTGGAAAAAAGAAAGACATTAGAATGGTGAGAAAATTCTTTTATATTTTACTCAAATATGATGTCTCTATTGATTTGTCAGAAAGAGCAGGCTTATTGTTAGTCAGAGGATTATGTCAAAAGGTAAAAAGCTCTTTTCAAACTGAAGGAATTAAGACAAAGGATTAGAATACGCTAACCTTTATTGTCTTTTAAATGCTTTATCTTGTATTTATCACATTTTTTTTTGAGAGACATTGATTATAAGCAATTCTGCCCTGCTTCTTATACACTGAGGCCTTTACTAGCAAAAATTGCAGAGTATTTTCCCCTGGATGATCAGATATCAAGGATCTAAAGCCAGTTGTTGGAAGAAAATTTTACCCCACTGACACCTGATTTTCATTCTTCAACTCAGCAGCTGAACACTGTCTATTTTTTATATAGTCTTGATTATTCTTGTTCTATTTCAGGATAGGATCAAGCGTTTTCTTAAGGGTACCAGGGCAAGAACAATATGCTCTAGATCCTGAGCTCAAGAAAACTGTCAATAGTGAAAATATAAATGTTTTGCAAGAAAAAAGTCATCTTTGTCTTCTTATTTTGGGCACAAGAAGAAGAAATAACCAAATCACACCATATCAGATCATCATTATGTTGACAGCAATCAGACAGTCTATCTCTTTTTAATTCTTTCTGAGATGGAGGTAATCCTAAAAGACACAGAGAGCAGGAAAAATCTACTAGATTTGTTACTGTCTTGATACCTAAAATGTAATAAAAGATAAAACCCAAGAATGCTTACATTGCACTTCAGCCAGCCACCAGTGTTAAATGCTGATTGCTTGTAATCAGGAGTAGTAAAGTTGAATCTTTGATGAAATTCTCAGAAGTGCATTAAATAGCATTTTCTTAGTTTTCTTGGACAAGAAGAAGTGAGGAAGGGCCCTCAGGGACTTTGATTAGCTGATCAGCAAGAACAGGCCAATCTAAAAAAACCCAAACAACCGACTTTGAAACCATTCCCAGTGTCTCAAACAACAAATGGAAACAGAGTGGGGATAACAAAGGGGCATTTTCTTATGGTTTAGTTGTGTCTTTTCTTGGTGTCTGAGCAGACTTGCATTCAAGCATTACCAACAGGAGCACATTTATTTTAAAATGTATGTGATTATTCAAGTGAAGAATAAACTCTTTTGACCTTAGAGGTCTATAGGAGGAAATACGTTTTAAAGATTTTCATTCAAGTGTTCTGAAGCACTCTAAATCCATTAATATGAATGTGTTGCTACAGATGCCTTTGTCTTGCCACATGTTTTTGTGGGTTGGAGAGACAGGTGGAATGATATGACATACTCTTGTGTTCTTCATTTGCAGCAAAATTCATTATACAGAAGCAGTTGTTTTCAACATACATCTTCACAGTCATATATTACACATAGATATAATACACATATACACGTACACAGTCATACACCTCCACCAGGAGAGGCCCATGTTTGGGGCATACTACTTCCAATCTCCTTAGCTATGACCATTAAATGCATTAATGCTATGATATTTAAAACAGCAGATCAAATGGTTCTTACACTAGCAGTGAAGAAACTCTGGGAAACAATGTTGTTTCCACCATCTGTATACATTTCTGCTTAATACAACAGGGTTTTCATTTGGGTTTGGCTTGTGGATGTGTTTGACATCGTAGAGTGAGTTAGAAGATGACATGCTGTAAGATAGTGAGAGTGTTGATTTCAAAGCTACATTTCCTTGACAAGTTAATCACAACACTACCTCCTTCCCTCCTTCCAGCACTGCCTGATATTAGTCACTGGACATATCTAATGACTATCTGGTAATTAGAATTTGAACTTTTCTGCTTGACTAATTTATTAGTTAATATTATATGAAACTTGATATTAATGTGTCCTAAAGGCTAATCTATTCAGATTGCAATACATAGATTTTAATAGTCTAGTGTGCTTTTGTAATCAGGAGGAATGATGTGATTATGGCTTGTGGTTTGAGCAATAAAAAAAGATTGGCTTTGAGTGCTCATTTCAAAGTCGTTGGAGCATCTATGGAAGGGATTCCTATAGCAAATTTGTCTATAATTTCAGTGTTATATGGACCTGTCATAAATCACTGGTCTGTTTTGCGTAAACTACCATGTGTCCCTCATGGTATAGGATGGGGGAGCTGATTAGCTTCAAACCATCGGCAGCATACTAGAAGTGAAAGAATTGCTCATTCCCAAGATTTTTTTTTAAGTTGCTGCATCTTTATTCAGCTGAAATGTAAAGGTCAAAACTCAGAAAATTGAGATATGAGGAAAATGAAAAGGGGTTATGGAATGTGTTTAAGTCATATCAGGGTTACTGATGGGCTTTTTAGCATCAATCAGGGATTACCCTGTGGCCTCTGATTTCCAAAACGCAGTTCCCGCTCTATAATACTGCCCTTCATATATTACTTCTAGATATCATTTTGACTTAAATAGTACAAAATTGCTTTCTGAAGTGACTTCATTTTAGAAGAAAATCTAGGTTGCTCTGCACAGTTTTCTAATCTTCATTCAGACATTTTTAGGCTCCCCAAAATTTTATGTTTTGTAAATTGTAACTGTACTTCTACCCAGATCACAACAAATAATTTTGGGAAGCCTCTGGTTTAATCTCACTCCCAGGAGAATCCTACTGTAATGAAGTCTGTGAAATGATTGATGATTACTTAGAAGACCTGTCTATTGGGTTGATCTTAATATATGTGAAGTACAATTTACTGGCTTCACTCTAATTCAGTGTTATCAGAATCTATGTGGCACCAAGGCAAATAGTTTACAATGTCTATCACATTTACACAGTTACATATATTGACCAAACTTGTAGTCTCCTGATGGAATTAAATCAAGCATGTTTGACAAAACCTGTTTTCTATAAGACCACACTGACTGGCATCAATTACATTTCCTTCCTTTAATGTTTTCCTTGAGCAAGAGAAGCAAAGATCTTTCAGCTACTTTACAGAAAGATCATTTTCCTGCAAGAGAAACCCTTCAGGCAGAAATCTCTAGGCAAGCTGGGCTTTCTCTTCATTCCATGAATCTATGAAACAAAAAGTGAGGTACACAGTCTGCTACACTCGTGGCCAGTGAGCAAAGTATCCTAGATGACTGGAATTTCAAACAGAAATTGTTCAAGTGCTAATTATCTTTAATCAAATGGACTAATCTGGAGATCAGACCCGAGTACTGAGAATCCTATTAAAGTCATCAGGCAACAGGAGTGACAAATACTTCTGGTGGCCTATTCAAAACAAGCCTGGAGACTGATCAACTCAAACTTATTTAGCATGAAGGACTACTCTCATGAGGAAGACTAACACAAGGTCTTGAAGGAGACACTACACTACTTCCATAAAAAAATGCAGTTTTTCCCCCAAAAATATATTTCATCGATAAAATGCCTGCAGAAGAAAGCACTAGCAAAGCTGTTAAATGAACACAACAGAGAAATCAGGTTAGATAATGGATGAAGGATTTGGAGAAAACGCTTCTGGCTGGGTTTTTTTCCATTTTTTGGTGCTATACTTCATACTTGTGAAGAGTAAGGAGTGGCAATAAGATGACTTAATTTTCACTGAAGAGAATACAGAGCTATGACACATTCAGTAACACAAGAGCCAACTCCTGAATTTCCAGGCATTTCCAAGACCATAAATACTTATGGCACAAGATAGGAGACAGGACATAGATTGTATCAATCATGATATGACACATCACTTCTATAGTCATGTCTCTCCAGTTATTTTGCAATTCAGGAACGAAAGGCAATGAGAGCATAACATACAAATGAATCGGTAGGATAAGTAAACTGTTGGTGTTTGGATCAATGTGTTCAGTCACCCAAATATACTTAGTACCTAAAATTGCGTTTTGTACATATGCAGATCTTCTTCTCCAGGTAAGGCCTTTCAGTGGTAAGAATTCTTCTGAAGCACATTTCGCCCTTGCATCAAGTTTCTACCTATTCTCTTATAGTGCCAAGCACAAGTCTCCAAAAGACCTGTTTGACACAATGGCACAGTCCTGAAAGTTGGTGGCTTCTTATTCTGATCCAGTCCTGTGTAGCCTTCTTAACATCTGGCACTTTTTCCTCATGTGTCTCTGACTCTACCACACAATCACTTTTTTTTTCTTTTCAGCCATCTGCTCTTTTAATACTTTTTCCTTTTATCTACTCAGATTTTAGTCTCATTTCATATGATTTATTGTGCAGTGTGACTGTCAGTTTTACTCCATTTAGAGGTTTTGCAGAAAGGAATGTGTATCAAGCCAATCACACTCCAACTTAGTGTTATTTTGATGCCATTATCTCCTCTTATTCATAGTTTATGTAAATAATAATTGTGAATTTTTTATAAAAATGGAAAATCTTCATCTAATTTGTTCTGGCATATGCAGATGTTTGCATTAATTAAACTCAAAATTAAATACAGATGGAACTATTTAAAAGCATTCAAATGATCTTGTTATGAATGAAAATTATACCTTGTTTGAAAAACCTGTGCCTCTTAAATAAAATCCTTGCCCTTCCAAAATCAGATGTGACAGTTTCATGGTAATTGGTTGGAATTTCAATTGAATTATTCAGATAATAATCCTTTAAGCTACACAAATATTAAATGTTTATGCAAACTAACAGTAGCTACAAGGATACTTTTAGTTGTCTCATTAGATGCCTTAAAAATACTTAAGAGACTTAGGATAATAAGTCCCAGCTGAAAAAGACATGATGTCCCTTAGAATAGGGTACTGTGATCACATTTTTTGTTTGACACAGGTCCCTTAGAATAGGGTACTGTGATCACTTTTTTTGTTTGACGCACCAGCCACATCAAATCAATCAAAACAGTAACTTTAGGATCTCATAATCTGGAAAAAAAATGGAAACACAGGTTTCTCTTGCTGAAACAAACAAACAAACAGACCTCAGGCTGCTGAGAAAAGGAAGTGTGACAAAATGGTAGACTACACCACTGGTTACCCAAAGGTAGGTGCGGAGCTGCCCTACATTAAATGCTTCTGGGAGAATGTGAGACTCACCAGCTCAAATACATTTCTCCCACCACAGCACCCTGATCAGCATACAGCTTGCATAATTTGCACTTCAATTCTTTGTTCAAGGTGATCTCCTAGAAATAAGATCTATCTGTATGTGTATGTCTGCATTAGTGATTAATGAAGTGGATCAGTAGATGGAAGCAGTTGCTGCAGGTGATCCACGTCTCTGTCAAAGGCAGTTTTGAGGGTTTACGTTGTCCTGGGCTTGATCTGATTTTTTGGACCAAACGTCTGTGCCTCCCTCGTGGTGTGAGACTTTCAGAAGGTAAATCTGTCCTGCAAATCTCTCTCTCAACTGTGAATCCTTCTGTTCTGCAAGCAACCCTGGGAGTCTTCATAGACCACTGTGGCTCTCTGCATAGATACATGCTGCAGATGAGCCTGTTGGAGTGAGACCAGAGGAAGGCCACCAAGTTGATTAGAGAGATGGAGCACCTTACATATGAAGAAAAGCTAAGAGAATTGGGATTGGTCAGCCTGGAATAGAGAAGGCTTTGAGCTGACCTAATTGCATCAAGTTGATTAGAGAGATGGAGCACCTTACATATGAAGAAAAGCTAAGAGAATTGGGATTGGTCAGCCTGGAATAGAGAAGGCTTTGAGCTGACCTAATTGCATCCTTCCCTGAAGGGAACCTCCCACCACAGCACCCTGATCAGCATACAGCTTGCATAATTTGCACTTCAATTCTTTGTTCAAGGTGATCTCCTAGAAATAAGATCTATCTGTATGTGTATGTCTGCATTAGTGATTAATGAAGTGGATCAGTAGATGGAAGCAGTTGCTGCAGGTGATCCACGTCTCTGTCAAAGGCAGTTTTGAGGGTTTACGTTGTCCTGGGCTTGATCTGATTTTTTGGACCAAACGTCTGTGCCTCCCTCGTGGTGTGAGACTTTCAGAAGGTAAATCTGTCCTGCAAATCTCTCTCTCAACTGTGAATCCTTCTGTTCTGCAAGCAACCCTGGGAGTCTTCATAGACCACTGTGGCTCTCTGCATAGATACATGCTGCAGATGAGCCTGTTGGAGTGAGACCAGAGGAAGGCCACCAAGTTGATTAGAGAGATGGAGCACCTTACATATGAAGAAAAGCTAAGAGAATTGGGATTGGTCAGCCTGGAATAGAGAAGGCTTTGAGCTGACCTAATTGCATCCTTCCAATACCTGAAGGGAACCTACAAGACAGATGGAGAGAGACTATTTACAAGAGCATGTAGTCACAGAACAAGGGTGAGTGGCTTCAAACTGAGATCAGGTTTAGATTAGACATTAGGAAAAAAATTCTCTACTGTGAGTGTGCTGAGGCACTGGACCAAGTTGCCCAGAGAAGTTGTGGATGCTACTGGGAGTGAAGTGTTTAAGGCCAGGTTGGATGGAGCTCTGAGCAACCTGGTCTAGTAAAAGGTGCCCCTGCCCATGGCAGAGGGGTTGGAACTAGATGATCTTTAAGGTCACTTCCAACCTAGGCCATTCTATGATTCTATGGTTTCAGATTTGGAAACAGACCCAGCAGAATCCTACAGGACAACATTGATTACATTGTTTATTGAGCTATTTAACATCTATATTAAAGAATTATATAAAGAGATAGTCTTTGCTAGCACAGAGTTGAGGCAAAACAGAAGTAATTGCTGATAGGTGGCCAGTCAAGCTTTGTGATAAATACAAACAGTGGAATTTGCAGGGGTGGTTTCGCTATTTTACTTTAAGCTGAGCAATGCAAATGTTTCTTGATCACCATAAGATTTCAGGAAGCATAAACTCCTGCATAGAAGGATAGGTTCATGGCAGTTCATTGCAATATATTATTCATGCATTACCTCTGTTCCTTAATAGTTTGAGAGTTATGGTCTGTAGTGTGTATATGTATAGTAGGAGATCAAAATCTCAGCACAAAAAGCTGTCAGAACAAACCAGATATGTAACAAATGGAGATAGCATACAGAAGAATAGAGAAGGTTCAAACAAGTGAATTTAGGAAATTCATACAAATTGTGAAGAAAGGTGGAAATCTGAATCTTGCTAAGCATGCAATTACTACTGTTGAACTTAGTACTGATCTGTGCTGTACAGCTCAATAAAGGACAAAAAAGGGGCACTTGAGTCCAGTGGTAAAAGACTGCACACCAACACAGAAAAGGTTTGAGAAAATGGGAATGGGATGTCCCAGCTTGTTCATTTTGTGACCTTCTAGCACAAGCAGGTGAAAGGAATACAGTTTTCTCAGAGAAGCTACAAGATATAAATTTAAAAAGAAGAGAAGGTGAGGGGACAAGAGTACATCTTCCTACCCTCTGGCAGGAATTTAATGATCATTAACATTACTATGGACATACTCTTTCCACACATAGATATTGGCTTCTTAAAGCATCTACCCTTTCACCAACATCAGATGAAGCTAAAAATAATTTTCTGACCATTATGTGAAAACTTAGATTCACCCTGGGCATAATCAGATACAACTATTGCAAGTTATTGATGGTAGACTTAGACCAGCTAATATTAGAATTAAATTAGCCTCAATTACTGGAAAAAAATTATTCACAAGATTAAATTTCAACCAGAGTGATGTAGTAGGACAAATAGTATTAGTAGGACAAATAGTATATCTTTTTAGCTGTCTTTTTTGAAGATATTTCACAAAACCATAATTGTTTACCAGATATAAATGTCAAAATGTCATTGATACTGAAAAGTCTTAAAAATTGTAAACAGGTCTTCTAAATTTTTTAATTTGTTATTGTTGTTGCTCAGGGGATCATTTGTTTTGAAACTTTGGCTAATGCTAGAGGGTTTACTTTCATATGTAACAACTCTATGAGACTTCAATTCTATGCTTCAGTTTGGAATGTGAAAAAAAATCAGAGTAAGCCAAGGGCAGTGAAAAGTCCAGTTCTAGATGTGAATTTGAATGCCTGTAATTTTCTACCAAATGGTATGTTGCATTTTGTGGCAAGTATAAACTTGTAGTATTATTAATAGTTGCCTGTGTTCTACGTCAATAATTTATTGAAAATTATTTATTAAAAAAGTGTTTTAGAGGAGTTTGTAATTATTATAAATCAAATTCCAATTTATTTATATTTGTACTCCTCCAGAGTAAATACCAGAAGGCATACAGACACCTGCATTTTTCACAGAAAACCACCAGAAAAGATGGGTTATTTTAGTACAAAATACTGCAGTGTCATCGTTAAAATGCTTTATGGTGGGGATGGTACTGCCAGGAAGTGTTTTAAGCTGTATAGACTTTATAAACCAAATAATACCTCATACTAAAGGTCAACTCTTCTCTCCATGACTCTTTATCACTTTTACGTACTGCTATGGACTGTAGAGAGCAGCCAGTAGCTGGTGACTCTCCATGGTAAGGTTAACTTTCTTCATGCAGATTTAGCACATTTCATATCAGCATTTTGTGAAACCATGACTTGAATTAATAGGGAGAACCTAAGACTATGAAGCTTGATTATTTCTGTGGAGTTCATTGGTGTCTACCCCCTAAAAAAGGGATGTAAACCTCTCTTTGCTGATAAGTGCCCATAGCCAGAATATTTACCTCCATTTGTGGTGTTGACAGTGATGTTTTCAGCAATCAACACAGTCTACCTAAAATTGCCTAAAAATGGTTATTTTGAGCAAAGTAACAGAAACTTCTCTGGGGCCTAAAAATGGTTATTTTGAGCAAAGTAAGAGAAACTTAATTAATGGTGGCTTATTTCCTGTTACACACTGAGTTTTTATCCCCAAACCCAGATGTTTTGAGTTATTCGAAATGAGGACATTAATTAGTTATTCATACCTACAAAAAAAAAACCCAAAGATGCCTCTTATTATTGAATCCTATTTTTATTTTTTTGTATTTATTTCTTTAATCTTAGTTATTGGTCTTTCAGAAATGTATGAATGTTGCTACATTTAGGAAATATTCAGTTATATTCTAAATATTTATGAATTATTGTTTCCTACCTTTATCATGCTTCTCTTTAAACAGTCTGTGTTTGAAAAGTGACTGTGTTGGAAAGTGAAATCAGGTTCTGAAACCTGCAGAAAGGATCATCTGTGAAACGTGAATAATCAGATTTCAAGAAAGTTCAACTCTGGCACAGGCTTTATGGCTACAGGCCTGCAAGCTCATTGCCTAGCATTAAGAACGTAACTTCTGAGTTTCATTTCATCAGTAAGGACTTTACAGTGCTTTGTCCTTTTTCTCAAAATTATCTTTGATGTTTGTGATTCAATAATTTTTTTCTAAACTAAGTGAATTTCAAAGATTTCAGCCCAGATTCACTGGCCAAGTGTATCTAAGTCCTCCCAAAACACTTGGTAAGTGCTAAGGAGCCAGGCAAACCCACTTGCCAGAAGACCACATCAATGGAACTTGATGGACTCTTTCAGGTTCAACCATCCCACCTACACTGCATTAAGCCAGTGCCTGAGAACCAGGACATGTAATGAGGCAGAGAAGTGGACACTGAAAGAAGAGAAAAATGTTCTCCACTTCCACATGCTGTTGCAATTCTAAATGAGAATTCACTGTTGTTTCTTTTCTTTCTTATAGACTGGGCCAGTGTTGTTGAGTAAAAATCTTTAGTGTGTTGCTTCACTGATCCCTTTAAAACCCACATCATGGGATTGCTCTTCTTGCTATAGATCCTTTTAGAGAAACCTTTCTTCATAGACAAGGCAAATATTTAATTGAAATAATATATTTTAGTTCATTTTGTAATAGCTTAGTGGTATAGCAGGCAAGATTTTATCAGTACATCCAGCAAACTCACAAATAAAAGCGACTGCCTGTTTTCATTAGAGCAGAGGCAAATTGCCTAGTTCATTTATCTGCTGTATTTATGGTAATCAATATATCTACACATTCCATGGTGAAATTCTTTGCCTCTGGGTCTTTAAAGTCTTGTTTGGGTCTTCAAAGTTTTTGCAAAAATAATGGACTGGCAAGTTGCTTTGCTGCTGTGTGTGCCAACTAAATGTGCCAAGACTTGAATTGTTTTGAGTGCTTAAATATCACATCTGCAAATGCCCTTTGCAAAATTCAGCATTCAGAGATTTGTTGTTGTTTTTACAATACTCTGGGGATAACGTTTACTTAGAACAAAACACCCTGGAGAAAAGAAATGTGCTTTTATCTAGTCTGGAGCAAAGAACTGGACTGTGCTTTGGATGCTCTCTGTGCAGGGAAGCTGGCAGCCAGAGCTGGCCAGTGCAAGCAGGGATGCCTTGGTGGCACCAGGAGGCATGGCCTTATCTAAAACACACCAGGGCATCTGCACAATACTGTTCTGCTCACTTCATGGGTAAATGTGTACAAAAGCTTTTGCAAGGCAGGAAAAGGCATAAGGGCATGAGTTTTCTACCTACATGGTCTGTTGCATTGAGTTCCATAAAATATGTGAAGCCCAAGTATAAAAGTGTTAATGAGTCCTACCAATCAACAGTCATAGGGAAATAGTGCTGAAAATGAAAAGCTTTAATAGTATTGTATTAATGGGTTAGCTGTAAGGAATTGTTCTAAAAAATTCCATGTTTGACAATCCTTCGTGTGAGACAGAAGCACTTTGGGGTCAGGGCAGTGGAAGAGATTTATTTATTGAAATGAACTGTTGTTGTGGCAGTAGCTGTACATGAGGTTCGGTCCAACTGCTTGTTCTGAAAGCTAATTCATTAGAGGGGTCAGAAAAGCATGTCAGAGATTAAAATGCATCTTCTGTTTCTGCTGCTAATTGCCACTTACATTTGCTTTTTGTTTTTGGAGGGAGGCCCAGCACAGGGTCACACTATTTTCACTCCTGCACCAGTACAGCTGAAGCACTAACTTTCAGGCAGCTGTAGGGGAGAGCTGCATAGCACATTCCCTCCTCTCTGGACACCCCTGATATGAAGACACCTGGACAGCTGATGACCACAAATGTGTTGCAAAGAAATATTACACAATTTATAGTAAACCTTTTTTAAACCTTTTTTTAATCCCTATTATTCTCTTTTATCATCACCTGTATCTCTTTTCCTTGGTTTGAATACATTTGTTTGAAACTAATTTGACCCATAATTGTAAGGTTTGTTCTTTCATTCTAATTTTATATTTCCTTGCCTTTCCTTGTCTCCATATTAAATGTATTTATTGTGTCTTTTTGGCCTCATGTCTGTTTTCTTGATTCCAGCTTGCCTCTTTCTTCTCTTGCAGGTTTTGTTCCCCTCGATGTCCTCTCTCTGCACGTTTTCAATTTCCTACAAGTAAGAGCTACCATGAAAGGGATGATATTTACTTTCTCAAGGATCCTTTTGTTTTAGCATCATTCACGGCATAAAACATTGTCCTTCATAGGGAGATGAAGAACTGAAACTCCTTTCCACGGATAAAAGAGCCCACAGGTATGTTATTTGGGGAGGAATAGAATAGAATTTTCTGTTTCCCATTCCTCTTATGGGTATGTCTGTACAAGGTTTTGGCTTTTATTTCAAGAATCAGGGAAGCTCTCATCCACATTACCTTTGTAGCAGCAGCACTAGGAATTGGTAACATTTGTTTATTATAACAGCATGGGAATGCCTCCCTGATTTCAGATGACTGAAAGTCGGGTCCCCATTGAGGAAGAGACAAAAATTAAACAATGCTTTGGCACCATTTCTCTTGCTCAAACCTTCCTCATTTGTTCAAGAGTTGAGTGACAGCCTATGACTCTCCATTCCTCAAACTTGTACAGCTCCAGGCAGCTACATAAACATGTTTAGAGCTCAGCTAATACACAAAACCATGAGTCTCAATTAGTGTTTCTTTTCATCAAATACTCCTTTGCTGAATGAACAGTCTTTGTGTTACGTAAATCAGGAGCAGACTACCCCAGATTTGGCTCCATTTCTCATGGAAGTCAATAGCAAACTAACCAAAAGCAGATTACAAGGAAATCTGTTGGTTTGAATAAGTGCTAAATGGTTGCTAACTCCAGGTGAACTTCAAGGGCTTCTGTCTACATATGGATACATATTTCATACTAAGTACTCTCATGTCTAATCTACTTTGATGTAAGAAAGAATAAAAATGGTTATATCATTTTCAATATTTGAATGCATTTTTATTCCTGTATTTTCACTGACATATAGTTCACATAAGTATAGTTTGTTGCAGGAGCTGAAAAGTAATCTAAACCCATAAATGTGCTGGTTTGAGCTGAAGTAGAGTTAACTTTCTTCACAGTGGCTAGTATGGGGCTATGTTTGGGTTTTGTGCTGAACACAGAGTTGATAATGCAGAGATGTTTTTGATATTGCTGAGCAGAGCTCACACAGAGTCAAGGCCTTTGCTGCTTTCCGTACTGCCACACTGGCAAGGAAGTTGGGGGTGCATGGGAGATTGGGAGGAGACACAGCTGGGACAGGTGACCCAAACTGACCAAAGGGATATTCCATACCATATGACATCATGCTCAGTATATAAGATGGGAGGAAGAAGGAGGAAGGGGGGACATCTGGAATGATGGTGTTTGTCTTCCCAAGGAACTGTTACGCGTGATGGTCCCTGCTCTCCTGGAGATGCCTGAACACCTCCTGTCTGTGGGAAGCAGTGAATTAATTCCTCGTTTTGCTATGCTTGTGTGTGCAGCTTTTTCTTTCTCTATTAAGCTGTCTTTATCTCAACTCATGAGTTTTTGTAGCTTTTACCCTTCTAATTTGCTCCCCCATCCCGTTGGTGGGGGAGTGAGTGAGTGGGTGTGTGGTTCTTGGCTGCTGGCTGGGGTTAAACCACGACAATAAAATAGCAATGAAACTATCTGGAAAGATTTGTAGGCTTGTTCCCAAGAGCAGTACAGATGACATGTGCTCCACCACAGTGTGCCAAACTCCCACTCTGCAGCAATGATAAGGGATTGCATATCTTAGCCATAGCGGTGGATTGCCTCTGGTTGGATGCCTGGTGCCCTCCAAAGCAGCTCCATCACTCCACTCCTCAGCTGGACAGGGAAGAGAAAATATAATGAAAGGCACGTGGGTCAAGATGAGGACAGGAGAGATCACTCACCAATTACTGTCATGGGCAAAACAGATTTGACTTGGGGAAATTAGCTTAATTTACTACCAATCAAATCAGAGTAGGATCATGGGAAATAGAAAAACAAATATTAAAATCAACTTCCCCCCATCCCTCTCTTCTTCCTGGAATAAACTTCAATCCTGATTTTCTTTACCTCCTCCCCTCAGGAGTACAGGGGGACAGGGAATGGGGGCTCTGGTCAGTTTAGCACACATTGCCTCTGCCACTCCTTGCTCTTCAGGGAGAGGATTCCTCACACTCTTATCCTGATCCAGTGTCTCCCACAGGAGACAGTCCTCCATGAGCCTCTCTAACATGAGTCCTTCCCACAGGCTGCAGTTCTTCATAAACTGCTCTAGTGTGGGTTCCTTCCAGAGGGTACACTCCTTTGGAAGAAAACTGCCCCAGCATGGGTCCCCCATGAGGTTCACAAGTCCTGCTCCAGTGGGGGCTCCGCTCTCCATAGGGTCACAGGTCGTGTTGACACCCTGCTCCATTGCAGGCTTCCCACAGGTCCACAGTCTCCTTCGGGCATCCACCTGCTCTGGCATGGGATCCTCCATGGGCTGCAGGTGAATTTGTGCTCTGGCACCTAGAACATCTCCCACTCCTTCTTCACAGATCTTGGTGTTTGCAGAGCTGTTTCTCAAACATATTCTCACTCCTCACTCTGGCTGCAGTTGCACAGGTTTCTCTCCTCCCCCCTCTGCCTTCTTAAATATGTTACCTGTGAGGTGCTGCCACCATTTCTGATGGGCTTGATCTTGGCCAGTGATGGGTCCATCTTGGAGCCAGCTGGCATTGGCTCTGTCAGACACGGAGGAAGCTTCTCACAGAATTCACCTCTGTAACCCCCCTGCTACCAAAATCTGGCCACACAAACCCAATACAATCATAGAGTCTTGCAGGATCTTTAAGTAACAGAAATTAGCATGAGAGAGCATAGCTGTACAGGTTGCCTTATAAAGACCTCAGTTAGAGGCTTTCCTATAAGATTTGCATCTAAGTATTATAATATACTACAAAGTTTAGGAGGAAAGTGTTTTTAATTCAGAAGTCTGCTAAAAGCAAGGGTGAATCAATCTAGAGAGGATACTAAGGAAACACTTTGAGTTTTGCTAAGGATGGTGCTATGAGCTATAGCCAAGTTTCTTCTGCGCCTGTGTGGCACAGGTGACAGTCTTGAGTTAAAGGGAATATAAATACATCACACAGCAAGGTGGTAGAGCTGTTTCAGACATATGAAATGGCCTGGATAGGTTTTTGAGTAGTGAAGAACTGTGTTCTGTTCCAAAGGAAAAAATATTTCAGAGGTGAACAAAACAATGGTCAAGTAACTTGCTTTGAATGATAGTTTATGTTTTCCTCAAAAAGCAACACATGAATGGTTTGCAAGAGAGGAAAGTTTAAAAAAATAAATTAAGAAAGTAACATTTGGTAAGGTGAAGGGATTTAGTCAATATTACATGTGACTCCCAGACTACATTATTTTAGAAAAACATTGTTTCATGTATATCAAGTGAGTATGGACAGAGTGCAATGCTACTTGTGCTAAAAAAGTTTTAAGGTTTATTGTTCAAGGCCTTTTTGCATCAAAATTCACTTCAGCCCTTTCAAAATCCTCAGGGCATTTAACAAACATGCATGTAATGTTGCAAGGTATGGTTGTGTAAACTGCATCCATGAAGTATTTACAAGCCTTCTGAAGTCAAAATTCTTCATCAAATCTCATCTCCTGCTCAGTATTTCATGCTACCACCAGATAATGGCATTGAAACTGTTTAATGGTTGGGATTTTGCACTCTGAAACAGTGTCAGGTATAACAAAGTGTGAAAGCAATAGGAAGTGAGCCTGAGGGATTGGAGAGAAATCCATGACTTAGGGATGAAGCCACTTGAAAATGATGTACGCAGCTAGTGGTGGATTGCCTTTCAGTTATGGCCATGTTGTAGACAAAAAACCCGCCACTCTGTATTACCAACACTCCTGTCTAGAGCTCTGGTTTTTCCTCTTGTTTGCACACCCTCCTCAAGACCTTAGTTTGAAACAGATTAAGGTCCTTAGACAAGAGTTTCAGAGAGAAGACAACTTCCACAGATCTTTGCTTGATATACCTTAACTGGGCTGTATTTTGGAAATGACCACTCACGCAATGTTTTCTACAATTACCGTTCCCTTACATATCTTAGTTTGGGAATTCTAGATTAATGCACCTCCAATTACTAGTCCATTAAGAAGAAAATAATAAAAACAGTGACAGATGTCACAAAAAACACATCCCACAAAAACTCCATAAAAAAACCTCCTCAGAGATAAAGGCACCAGCTGGGCTGAAATTCCCAAATTATGTTTACATGGAGTGATCTAATGATGCAGAAATGTGTGTGTATATGCTAGAAAGCCTTCTTCAAACTTCTGAATAGATTTAATGGTATTTTCTGATTTTAACAGATTAGCAGTTTCTCAATGTGCACGACAATTGCAGGATATTTAATATGCATTTGCACTATTTTATATAGAACTTGTGTCTCAGTCCATTAATGCGATGCATTGGCATCTCATAGGTTTACTGCAGCTTGTTCCAAACCTCAGGCTGTTACTCTTGAACCACTTTCCCATCTTCTCTCCCAACTTGTTCCAAACCTCAGGTTGTTACTCTTGAACCATTTTCCCATCTTCTCTCCCCAGTGTTTCAATGGCTGAACCTACTCGTGAGGTTTTTCATCAGCTGTCTACACACTTCGTGCGTCTGATCTCTTCTCCTTATTCCTCCCTTTCCCCACCTGCACACCTGATTATGCCTCCCTTTCCCCACCTGCACACCTGATCTGTCAGTGTTAAAAGTTTCATCTTAAAATGATAAACCATGAGATTCCTATGCCCACAAAGAAGTGACAACCCAGGAAACATATCTCAATTGGACCTTCTCACTAGCATGGCTCAGGAGCTTAGTCCCCACTGTGCTCCTCTTTCCGCCTTTCTTCTGAACAACTGACATCTCTCTAATGCCCCTCCCCTGCACCTGTCTCCAGATATTACCTTCTGTTTCATCACTGAACTGTTATATTCAGGCTTGTCCCTGTCTTCCAGGAGCCACTAAAATGTTCTGCCAAACACTGTTTCCAGCTTTTTGCACTGAACTGGGTATTTTCTAAGGACACCTTTCGCTTGCTTCACCCACAGATGATTTTTTATCTCTGTCCTGGGTCCTGGAATGATCTTTCCATGCACTAGATCAAAGTTCATTTTGCTCCTTTATATCTACTTTTTAATTTAAATTTTTTTTGCTATACTGCAAACATTCTTGCAACTTCATGTGTTTAAAAGCCAGTCAGATGAAAAGAGGCATATGTAACAGCAAACACAGCACAGGCACGTGTGCTGATAAGATTAATTCCTTGTCATCCTCTATAATGTTAAATCTAATTTGAACTGTAGCCCTTGGGACCTGCAATTACATTTGTCCATCTGTCAATAAACTGCCATTTTGAGTTTTACTGTAGTCAATTGCAGTTAATATGCACACCTTTCCCCTTGTTTTTCTTCCATCTCCCCACGCCACCTCTGCTTTCATTTTCAAAGTATAATTAGAGCCAAATAAAGAGGAGCAACACTGAGTTAGCAAGCTATTTATATAAGAAAAAGCTGAAGAATCAACATAGATATTATCTTCTCAGGTCTAGGGAAAAAACCATCAACCCTCCTTAGCTACAGAAATATGAAAGAATAGGTATAAATGAAACTAAAGTATAGGAAAGTAATAAAATGTGTGAGAGACAATATTCTCCTGACATATGCTCTTTGTTTCTAATGCTTTACTCCTAGTGCATGGAAATGTTCACTCTGAGCATTTGGTTTGAATCTCTGGTTCCTTTTTAGCATCTAGGATAATCTCTGACCCAGATAATGAGTTATGTGTAGTCCCAGTGTCCATTTCAATTCTACCCACAAGGACAATACAAGCCTCATTTAAATCTGTTTTTCTTAGCTTAGTCATAACTATGCTTGTACTAGTCTTATGTACTCTAAAGAGCCTTGTGAAAATTCTTGATTCCCCATGGAGGATGGAGAGAAATTCGAGTTTTTATTTTTGAGCACTCTTGCTGCCTTCAAATGCCCTAAGCTTTTCTAGAAATGTCTGGTAAATGTTAACACCTTGAATGGAGTTAGAAACTTAGAAATTTCTTGTTTCAGCATATGAAGTACATTAGGGATTACAAATAAAATCAAAGGGATCTTTCAGTTTTTATAAAAATAACCTTTATTTTATCTTTTTTTCCCCCTAACTTCTATTGAGGGCTCTAATCTGACTGCAGAATTCAATTCTTTCCTATTAGTAAAAAATGCACACAGAGTCTGTTTTCTATGATCTGTTGCATGTTTACGTTCTAACTGACCTTCTGCTATGAATCATTATTTTTTGATTAATAAGGTTTGTAGATAGTAAACAAGCTATGCATCACTTTCTGACTCATATATAGTTTTCCTCTCCTTCCTCCCCCCCCAACTCGCAAAATGATGCTGATACTGATTCTGTTAATTACACACTGGATAGAGTCAGTAATCTTCCTCTGTATACTTCACAGTACACATGAAATATAGACAGAGGGGTTTGGTCAAGACAATGAATATATCATTTTTTTGCATAGAGATTTGATTTCTGAAGAATGAAAAAGGTATTTTGTAGTCTTTGTCTATCAAAAGATTATACTTAAAGCGCTGCATATAGACTATGCTACTGATTATTGAAGAAAACAAAAGAAGGCAGAAAAATTTCCTTGTGTGTAAACTAATAAAAAGAAACAGTGTTAAAGTAGATGCAACATTATCCAATTATGCCCATCAATTTAAACTGATGGCTGCTGTCATCCTGAAATACCAGATGGTCAGGCTACCATCAGAGGGATCTATACAGGTTGGAGAAATGTGCCAACAGGTGACACATCTGGGGTGTTGCATTCTAAGTACAAGAGACACATGGACATAGTGGAGAGAGTCCACTGAAAGGTGACTAAGGTGATCACAGAAGGCTGAGAGAGCTGTGACTCTTTAGCCTGGAGAAGAGAAGGCTCAGGGGCAATCTCATCAATGTGTATGAATACTGATGGAGGAGAATAAAGAACCCAAACCTAGGTTCTTCTCGGTGGCATTCAGTGACAGGACAAGAGGCAATGGGCACCATTTGAAATATAAGTAATTCCAATTAAACATGAGGACATACTTTTACTTTAAGAATGATCAAACACTGGAACAGGGTATCAGAGAGGCTGTGACTATTCTTGGAGAATCTGAAAGCCTTACTGCACATGGTCCTAAGCAACCTGCTCCATAACAAGGTGTTGGACGAGATGATCTCCAGAGGCACCCTCCAGCTTCAGCCAGTCTGTTGCTGTGCTCACCTTGGTGAGCACAATATCTCCTTGGTAAAGGGCTTTCTGTTCACTCTTTGAAATTGCATTTTTGTTTGTTCTGGACCCAGGAATTGATTCAAAGGGTTGTGGCCCAGTGTCTTAGGGACCAAGGTGAACCTGAGCAGCCAACTGTTCCCCAGGGTCTTTTCCCATGTTTTTCAAAGATGCATGTTTAGGGGTTTTTTTCAGATGTTAGTGAAATCTTTGTCACTTTAAAAAAAAATAAATTACAGATAGCAGCATTTTAATCATGGTGGTCATTTTGTTTTTCAGCCCTGTGGTTAAATTCTATGCTATCTCATTGATCTGAATCCATCAAGTTTGTCTAAGAAGCCTATAAACTGTCGCTTTCCATAATCTTTCCTAAGTATACATATATGCACAGAGGTCCAGGAGTAGGTTTGTCTTGTGAAGCATAAAGTAAAAATATATTCCTCTGTGGTCCTTTTTCTGTTTTACTTATGGAGAAGCATCTTAGCTAAGTGAAGCTTTTGCCAAAGCTTCCACTTCTCTTGCACAGTAAGTTGCCCCTCACCATCATAGTGGTAGTCCTAATTGGAAGACCTGAATTTCTGGCCTGGATGGTAGCTGCTGCTTCTTCCCTGTGTCTGACCTTATTACTTAGCTGAGTATGAAGCCAGCTGCCAAACAACACATGGTCTCAGCATTCCCTGCTCCTGAGGGTTCTGCATCCTTGTGATGTTCCTCTTTTGCCTTCCTACCCAATCCGCATGACTCATGTCACTCTGTCAGAGCTTAGGCTTTTGCTTTGGCAGAGGCTCTGTGAGGCTCCTTGCAATTGCTTGTTCATCTTTAGGCCTGCCAGAGCCCTGTTTGCTCCTTCCTTCAACTCTCATATCTGATGCTGCAGGCTCCCATCCTCACCTGAGGCTGTTCTCAGCTTTGGTGGCCCAGTGAAGAGCACCAGGAGCCCACTGTAATCTGAGACCTCCATGGTGATGTCCACCCTCAGAAGCTTCATGTGGAGAAGTGTGGCTGCCCTGCAGGGGATTGCTGCATCACTTGTGTGAGGAGTCACCCTGGGGCCTCCTTCCCTCCTCCAGACAGACCCCTGCACTCCAGCTTGCCATGAGAAGACCAGCTCTGCCATGAGCCGCTGCTCTGCATGGCGTCCAACGGTTACTTTAGGTCACTATTTCATGAATGTTGAAAAACTGTACTGCTCAATGTTAGCTGGTTAATTTGAAGGTAGACAGGGTGGGCCTGCATCTTGGACATTGTCAGACTAGAATGGGATTTGAATATGCTACAGAACTCTTGAAAATCTGTTGCTGAAAATCTCATTAGAGACTTTTTCTTATACTCTTAAATAGATACTGTTACCAGGTTGATTTGAATATGATGGCTTAATTTAGACGTCCATGTTTGAAAATCTTGGCCAGAGTTCACCTGCAGCTCAGTCTTTAGTTATGTTGGTCATATCTTACATTTTACTTATAAAAATGAACACACAGTAGTATAGTGGTACTATATACATAGTAGTTATACAGTGGTACCTAGTGTTATACTATAACATAATAGTTATACAGTGGTACCTTTCTTTCATAAATGTCAATGCAAACAGATTAAAATAAATGGAAATTCTGGTGAGCACAATGGTGTGTAAATAGCCTGGGTATATCTCTGGGCTTGTCTTCAGGCAGACACTTGAAGAAATGTATTCAAATTAAGAGTTCAGTCAGTATCTTAAATCACATAATTGTACATCGCTCTGTACATACAGCTAAAGTGGCCTTAATTTTGTATTTTATTCAATTGCCTTGTTTCATTCCAGTTAATTTTGGAAGTGAGATAAGTTAGATGGAACAAAGCAACTTGAATTCAGAATAAGACTGTTCCTAGAGGGATTTAATGCTGTCTAATGACAGCATAATGCCCTTCCTGTGTATTTTCATGTAGTTAAGCCCCAAGCACTAAATAAAATGTGCACAGCTTGTTAATTCTGAAGAAAAGAAGTATTTTCAGGTTAAAGATGTTCTTTTAAAACCAGTTGGATAATAACGTTGAGACACTTTGCATAATTGAGTTAAACCATTCATTAAAAAAAGTTGATTACTCATTTTAATAGCTCTATGCACAGAAACATCTTAATGAATTATTTAGCACAATTTTTTGTGAAATACCATATTGAAGGTCCTTTTAAGAGCTGTGGAAGATCCCAAATGTTCTGGCTTGACAAAAAAATTAAAAATGAAGGTCCTTTTGAAATATCCAAAGGAGTATTTGAAACTGATGCATCATATAAATTTTTTTGTGTAAAATCATCTAAGATGGGCTTTATTCTCCAAGCCAATGTTTACATACAAATTCTTCTTTATTAATTTTCATTCCTGCAAAAAAGAGGTATTTGTTGCAGATTGCTTCATGTGTTCCTTTCTGTACATAATGACCAACATTCATGACAAGTCTGTTGACCTTGGTATTCATCCCTTCTTACTTTATTAGTAGTAATTTTATAGCAATGACATTGGCAACCTCTATCAAGGCTGAGCTGACAGGAATGCATATAGTGGGTACAAAGTGAAAAGGGTGCAGCCTAAGCAAACATGGCTTGGAAAGGAGTTGGAAGATATGTCACAATGGAGGTGTATTTTAACTGCATAGTAATGACACCTACCTCAATTCCTGCCAAGTTCAAAATTTAATGATACTAAGAATTTATACTGGGAGTTTTAGTCAAAGCACTTGAGGAAGGAATTGTATCTGCATTTCATCCATGAGAAAAGGATATTTGTTTCTCAAATGATTACAAGGGTGATGCTTTCTCTTCTTTGTTCACTGTCAAATCAGGTCTATGGGGTTGAGAGATCCCAATGCAGAGGGGGAACTGGCTTAACCTCAGGACCAGTAGAGGTATGTCAGGATGGTGCTTTGCTTCAGCTGTTTGATTATTCTGAGACACAGAGTTTATGGACTTGACATAACTATAATGTCACAGCAATATAATTGTACTGACACCAAGTCCTGAACCTTCTCCTGGCTTTAGACCTCAATGTGGTTGTAGCAGCCTACTGAGATCTGGATGGGTCTTCTATTTGCTCAAGTATGGACTCACTGGAGAAAAGTATGGATGGGGAAGTTGACTAGGGGAACAAGAACTCTCCATTTAGGACTGTCAAATATGTTACACAAAGCCCTAGGAATAACAGATCTATGAAATTGCTTAGCTTCTCTTGATTGGAGAGAATTGTATCAATCTGCTGAGGAATAGAAAAGCAAAAAGAAAACTGATGATTAAACCAGGAATACAAGTCTGGCCCGTTCAGGTCCAGTCTCACCCTATGAATACAGACTTTCTTTATATTGAAAACAGTAGAGAAGGTCTTTGACCTAGAATATGTTAGTCAGTGATAACTAAATAGACATTACTGGATATTCCTTTGCTTTTAATGCATAGAATGTTTTGTGCTGCCACTGCAAAGAGCTGAAACTCCTGTTTCACACAGAAGCAAACACATGGTCAAGTGTGCTTAGATAAGAAAATAATGGAGGGAAACAGCAACTTGCAAGAATGCCTGAAAGAGTGACTACTAAATATTGATTTAAAATAATTTTACAGAAGAAATTAAAATTTTGACAAGCAGAAAAAATCACAGGGGAAACATCAATAACTACTCTTATGAAAAACAAGGACTGAACAAAATAATCAGAAGAAAAGGCCTTTTTAACCCCTACCTTTACCATTTCTATATTAATGTGGGACATGTTGAACAATAATATTTATGTGTTTTCTTACATGCATCACTGTGTACAAGATCTGAGTGAAATGTGAGGAATTATACCGTATTTGTGAATGGCTGACATGCAAATTTAACTTGTTCTGTATATTTTGTAGCCTATTCAACATCATCTTAAAGAATTCAGCTCTAGCTACTTTACTCTGTCAGGGCTTTTATTATTTGATGAAGTGTGTTCAATAGGAAAAGGGAAATTGCAGTGCTTTTGAAATAGGGACATACATAAACCTTAAGAGAATTCTGTTAAACCGTAATCAATAATTTAAGGAGAAATATAATTGGTTAATTCAGCCTATTTTTCCACTGTCTGTACATAGAGGTGTACTCATATTGAGTTAGTAATTTGCTTGCATATTCTTCCTTTCCCCTTATACTGAATCAAAGCAGCTTTTGTTGAGTACAAACACTTGATACTCAAGTTCTTCTAGATAGGTCAGATTTTTATATCTTAGACAAATTTGTACGATTAACAGTATGACCATGTGATTAAAAAAAAGTGCTTTCCTTGATACAAAGTGCAATATGAACATATACTTATGGGAAAACTAAGCCTCAGAAGCTGTAAAACTAAACTGAAGGATGGGAAAAGATGCAAAGAGATGGAAAGGTGATCAAAATAATGCAAATTATATTACTTTAGCATAGAATAGCAGATCTCTTTCACATAGGTTCCATAGTATGGTCTCTGCTATGACTAGCAACCCTGGCTGCTGCAAATATCACTGAAACTGAATTTTGCATGAGAGCAGTTACAGGAGACTTTCATTAACTTTGGAGTCAGTGAGACTCAGCTGCTTAAATTGTCACTGTGAGCAAGTTCAAGAGGAAATGATCACTCAGCTCATGTAGCTGCCTGGGGATTTTCCCATTACCCCGATCCTAGTTAATATTTCTGTTGGCAAAGTTAGATCAGCCCCTCAGTCCCCACCCCAGATGCCAGTTTGGCAGACCACAGTGTTTAATTCCTTGGAGAATGAAAATTGCTTTACCTCAAACCAGGAAAATATCTGAGCTGTGGTGATGTTTGCCATTTGGTTGTTGTTTTTTTAATTAGGCTGAATACATCCTTAAGGCACAATCATGCCAAACTTACACAATTAGCACAACATGTGAAGGGAAGTTTATAAAAACACAAAATGAAGTGCACAGTTACAGCGAATCTTCTTCTACCACTTGGTGCTGATGCCTATGCATACTAATGCTTAAGTGACTTAGAGCCACACTTTGCAAACTCATGTGTGTGCCATTAAATGAATGAGAAGAGAGAGGAAGCAATAGCTAGAAAGAAGGGTAATAAAGATGTCCCTGTATAAGCAGTATAAGAAGGCTAATCGTATTTTTCTAAGGATCCCCACTATTTGAGACTGGTACTGGAAAATTCAAGTTTCAAAAAGATAAATTCCATCTTTTTATGTCTTTACTATTTTTATACAGTGTGTTCCAACTCCACTGGCTTAACTGGTGTTTTCACCACTTAAATCAACTATGCTTCCTTCTGAAAAGTTTAGCTATGGGTGCATGTGAAAGTTCAAAGCACAGGTGATGGAATCAACCACAAGGCAGAAAAGAAAATAATGTTTTAGTGCTCTTAGTGCAGGAGACTTTTCTGCTTTTCTGTTACAATGGTTCTTCCACTATAAATAAGAGCTCTGCTCCTACTCTAGCCTTTTTCTTCAGTGATTAACTCAATATAGCATGTTTTAACTTCAATTAGTTCTTCAATGATCTGTTCCTGGACTTGGTGCTTGCTGTGGCAAGCTCTCTGCTGGCTGTGTGTGCTCATGGTGGGACTGGGGTGTCCTTACCATACTCTGAGACTCCAATGGCTAAAGCTATTTCTGTGGTCCCTTCTCACATGGGGAACATTTTCTTTAATGTCTGCAGCTCTGAATCAGAAAAGTCCTGGATTTCGACACTAGCTTCCACCTGGATGGAAGTCTTCAGAGATTTCCTGAAGTAGAACCTCCAAACAAATGGCCAGGAAAATGGTGCTATAAAATTAAGTGACTTAAGTACAAATTTTTACTTTTTCAAAGTATCACAAAGGATGTGACTCAGTGGTTGAACTAAATACTGGGCCTAGATATCTGCCTTTTAAATAATGTAATAACAATATTGTGCCTTGCTATTCAAAGATCATTAGCAGAGTCTGACTACTAAGAAGGGGAAGTATGGATAAATTTCTGAGCAGTCATTGCCTCTTGGCTGTGCCTACTAAACCTCTTGGAAGCTGCCTTGACTCATTTCAAAAGACTGCACATTCACTCTTTACCTGACACAGTGATGGTGTAAGCATAAACTCTTTGGTACAGCCCTTGTTGTACTGTGGTAAGTGTTCTGGGGTTCAGTTATTAAAATCAGCAGTGAAGGAAGAAGTATGAAGATGCATTGTGAAAAGGTTTAATCTCTGAAGCTGACTGAAGACTTCTGGTTCCATAAACTTGCTCATACAGAAAAAAACATATGAGCAGGACTGGAATAGGCTCCCAAGCTCACAAATTCTGAAAGTAGAAAGGAATCCTACATATTAGCTAAACAGTTTCTTTTATTATAAATTCAGATTTTATTTATTAATGTTTAAAACTCAAATGAGTGTAATTTGTTTCACGAAGCATCTGTCCTTGCAATGCCTTTGTGCTCACAGATTAATTATGGAGCTATGATCTTTCTATTTTCAGATTCATTAGAAGACTAGAATATTTTGGGGCTTTTTTTGTTAAGTTTTATGGAATAAAATCCTGTTTTGAATTAAAACACAAAGATGACATTACAATATTCAGATCAATTGCCAAAGAACTTTTAAATCTGCTCTTCAAAAGCCTACTCTCAGGAAGAAGGTAAAATTCAGACTGGGTTATTCAACAAGTTGTTTGAATACATTTTGTCAGTTGAGAGTCTTACAAATATCCAGTGGAAATGGCTGTATTACTTGCTCCTCAGCAGAACTAGCTGCTCAGTAGCTACTGTATAACTGATTTAGTGACTGTGACTTAAAAACCCCAGTTCATTACGGCAATCAGTATCAGTAAACTGATCCCCAGCATGGATTCTTTTGTCAGCTTTGGCCACTAAACTTGAATTATATGCTAGTTCTAGGTCAGTTTGTCACCCTGGAGGAAAAGTACCATTGACCTGCCACTAAAGGAGCCAACGGTGCTGCAGGGCTGTGCTCTCACCCAGGCATGCCCCAGGTGTTGTGACACTGCAACCTCAGCAGTTGGTGGAAAGTCTAAGGACAGGAAAACCTGACAAAATATTTCAAAACAACTTTTTTTTTCCTATGTTAAAATCTCATTATATATACTGTTTAATGTAAATAATGAGTGAACAGCTATCAATTTCAGAATCAAGATCTAAAAAATAATTTCAGGATATATATGGCTGATTATGTAATATATGAATTTTATACAGCTATTTCAGAAATTAAATTCCACCCTACCTTCAGTTTGTGATGTTTTGCTGTTTTCCACAAGTGTATGCTTGAAGTGTGTTATTGACTTTGGTTAGGGGGTTCAAGACAAGGGAGATGCAATTCTACTTATTTATTTTTACTGCTTGATTGCTTTGGTTCTAGTGACATCAGCTGAACAAATAGATGGGCCCATTATATAAAGCTGTTTGCTCAATATAGCTTTGGAAAGAACATCACTGTGATATATGTGTACTCATGCTAGAATTGTCTTAATAGAAGGTGATAGTTGACTAAAGCCGATCATAATCTATGGGAATTAATTTGATTAAGCTTCATTAAATTCCAAGACAAACATATGGAAGGACAAAAGTATGAAGGAGAAGAATAAATAAAAGAAAAGGAAAGTAAGTGACAGGATGGGAAAAAACCCAGAGAAAAGGCTGCCTGGCCAGAGGTAAGGTCTTGAAATGTCTGTAATGGCTGTTGCAGAAGAAAGCCATTAAGCTCAGAGAATTCTGGAAACATCTGGTTGTGAAAAAAAAAGGATTTCTCAGAATTCATCTTGTAAAGGACAATCTAAGGGAAGCTGGAATGCTTTGGACAGTGCACAAATAATTCAATTTTGCCTCAAAGAGTTGAATAATAAGAGATACCTCTAAGCTGTGAATCATGCTTCCTAATCATGCTTCCTAATCATGCTACCTAATCATGCTGCCTTTAGTTGTGCTAAAACACAGCTGGGAGTCCTACTTTACATTACAGAACATGACTTATCCAGTCTGTTTTTAATGCCTTTGAATTCTTTGAGATTTTATTCTATTCTAACTTAACTGTTGTGATAGTTGTATGTAACTCATAGGTAACTCATTGTGCAAGTTTTCACCATTGTCTCCATTGCATTGTGGGTTTTCAATAATGTGCTGTCAGATCTTTAACAAGGGTCTGCCATAACAACTATTTGAGCCACAGGTAGCAGTAGGTGGTTGGAGATGAAATATGAAAGATTGTGAAAATGGACTGTTTGAATAAAAATAACTTTCCTTCAGCTGTAATCAAGGCTGAAAGGAGTGCTATTTGTCTAACATGCCTAGTTGTTTGGGTTTATGTTTTGTTCTTTTCCTCAACAATAAGGTGGGTAACAGCACTGGTAGTGTATGGTTTGATGATAAAAGCTTGAAAGGTGAAAAACCTCTCCTAAGGTTTTCTTCCCAGTGCTCTTAAAAATACCAGCCATTTGGTGCAATCTTACCCATTTTTAAAGAAAAAAAAAGAGCAGAAAAGAAGCAATGTCTGGAAAGGACAATTTAGCAGGGAAATTATCTCATTTCTTCCTCTAATTTGAGATGGTATTTGAAAAAATAGCTCTCGAAGAGCCATGATGCCTTCCATCCCCTCACCAAACGACCACATCTGCTAATTTAGTGAGCCCTTCCTGCATCCACAGCAAGTTGGAAAGATATTTCTCTTCCTCTTCAGCCTTTTGGCTGGTCTAATTGAGGGCAGTGAAATACTTTGTTCTTCTTGGGAAAGACACTTTTATAAATGGGTTCCACTTTTACTTTTTTAAGGCTATTCAGCTTTAGATGCTCTTCTCACAAGTTGGTGTCATTTTAATTGCTCCAACATATTCTTCACTTAGTCTTAAATGAGGGAGAACTCTTAGATATATTTTATCTGACTAATGGGCACCTCTGCCACAGAAAAAAATATGTGAGCCAGATATTCTACTAGGCTTGATAGGCATATATATAAAAGACATTTTGAGGAAAAAACCCACAGACCTTATTATTATCTAGTGTTTACAATTTAAAAGAGACCTCCAACCCTCATATTTCTTGAAGAACTATATCAAGAAAGGCAAAGATGACAACTGCATTAACTTTTAAGAGACATTTCTTACCAAAACCATACATCACTTAGGATTGAAATCATACACAGTTCTTCTAGCGTCAGGAAAGAACTTGTATCAGCTTGTTCCTTTGACAAACATTGACAATCCTTTTCTAATTTTTGGGAGAACTGGAAAATAAAATATAATGCAGGCATCCACAATGGACTTTGGAGAAGAAGGAGAGATGATTCAGCTCACTGCAGTCAGATGTCAGAGATGTAACTGACTTTGGGCTGTTTTCAAACTAGTTCCAACAGAAGACTTTTGGGTCTACAGATTTGTTGTTGCAAATCATATATGTGACTGCTGCAACTGAATTCAAAACCCAGTTTGGCAGTCTATCTGCTAAATGAGAAGATCTAAGTGTCTGAGAAAAATGGTAAAAAAAAAATATTAGAAGGCAATCAAAGGAAAGACACTGAAAACAGGTGTGTGTCTGAAATCCCATTTCTTTCTAGACCTAAGGCATCTGTCTTAGCTGTCCAGAGACCAGAGGGCTCTCTGACTGGTTTTGACAAGTTAATTGTTAATTTTGTAAATTAATTGTTTATGCAATATAAACCATAAAAAATTAATCATGTTTTCCATGATTAATTTGAGCAAACTATGCTGCAGAATAAGAGCTACTTAGAGGTTTTGCTCTAGGATATACAACAAAGTCAACATTGAATAGCAAAGTTAAAGGGTTTCTTATTTCTGAAAAGTTCTGGCTGTTTCAGGCATTTTTTGACAAGTTGGCCCACTGCTTGTAAGCAGAAGCTAGTTCTGGATTTGGGCTAAAGTTTTACAATAGTAACTGTCTAAAGACACGGAGATGACTATGCAGCTGTTACTGAATACATTTTATCCACTCAAATAAAGTAATGATGAAAAAAGAGTCCATGTTCTCCTTATCACTGTTTGTACCACCAAGGGCTGTTGGCCCAAGAAGCATTGCTTGGTGCTGAGTGCTAACAAGTCATTCAACCCAAAACAAGTCAGTGAGACTTCACCTTGAGAATACTAGTCGTTCCTCTTGGTATAGCACTTGACATGAGTCCATGATGGGCCTGAGACCTGCCCTGTTGGCTCAAGATGTGGTAATTATTTTGCACGCATGTATTTTGGTAAACAAGGCACAACTCAAAGGCACACAAGTACTGTATCACAGCATGCTGTATTTGTGAGTGCTTTTATAGCATTATGTCAAGACAGTGTTTTGGGTTCTGGGCTTAGGATACGCAAGAGAGCAGTGGCTGCTGCAAGGGTGTTGGAGGACTGCAAGGGCTGGAGGAAACCCAGCCTGGACTGGACTTGTGTATTGGGAGCCTTGTGGAAGACATTGTGTTGAAGGAATTAACAGAATTTTGAGCAGACCATGTCTGTTCCGCTGGGTCTCATAGTCAGGGCTTGGGAAGCTCATATGTTATTAATGTAGCCTGAAACTTCTCTGTGCTCATTAGCTGGAATGAGCAAAAGGGAGAGCTTCTCTCCACGGGCAGGATTTGTTCTGTGCAGCATGCTGCAAGAAAATCCATCTTGGCTCCATCCAAAGTTAAATGAATTGAGAGTGCCTGGTGTCTGAAGGCATGCAAGATTTACTTGCTGCCTATATGCCTTTTCTTATTCCCTCTCATTGAAGCAGTCATCTTATTAAGCTGCTTGTTGTTGGGTCTTTCTGAGATACAGAAAGAGGCCTGCACTCTCTTTCTTGCAGTCCACTTCTCGCAGAGCAGGACAAATATTCTATATAGAGCAGTCCTGAGATGACTTATCTCAAAGGAAGCTAATTTGAACCATTATGACTAAAACTATATGAGGTGTAGATAATCAGGGAGTATAAAAATTTCATGGGGCTAAGTTATTTAACAGTATAAGTAAACTCATTTTTTAATACATAGCCATAACCTATTTAAAAGTTCATTTTTTTAATTCATGAGAGGAGATGTGAGACTAAAGTGCAATACATTATTTTAGTAGTACATTTTCTCTGCCACAGCAACATATTTCATAGCATAACCACTCCCTTGTTTCCCTTCCACTATCTATAGAAAATTTAATCTCATATGGGAAGATATTTTAAAGACAAAATTTACAGGAATAAAACCAGAAAGCAATTTATATCAATTTGCCTCATATTTAGACCCAAAAAAGGCATATAACCTTTTAATACAATTCAGATTAGCACCAGCTAGGGTTACATTTGATGTCTTGAAATTCATTGCTTCTGACATGTAAATACTAACTCCTCTGCAAGAGAAAAGTCTCCAAAGATTTCCAGCATGGATTTAATGAAAAACAAAAATGATTTCCACTTCTGCAAACCCTCTGTTTAGTTCTGATTTTATGTGTCTTAAAAGGATTCTTCTAAAAAACCAATCTATTTGTCCACATGATAAAATTGCTCAATTGCACAGCTGAGACTGGGGCTTATAGCATGAATTACAGACAGAAGGGAAGTCTTGACAGCACTGCTTATTGGAGTATGAATGCTTACAAACCCAGTCAGTGTTTGAAATGTAGTCATTTCCCTGGCTTGTTATTACAGATTCCAAAAAGGATGGTTCAAACGGCTTAGCATTTGAAGTGTAAAATGAGAGGCTATTGTTCATTGCTAAATGTGAGCTAAGGAGAATTAATTTACCTTGAGGGCTACTCTGCAACATGAGTGTTGTAACTCTACAACTAGTATGACAACTTTCTCCATTCATCCAGAAGAGGCAGAGAAGGTTATATTTCCTAGTTAGTATTCAGAATCCCACAGGTAGAGAATGAACTATTGGTTAGATATACAGTTATGAAAATCCCAATTGCTGCACTACATCTGGCATCTTCTTTCCTCACAGGTGGTGTTCATATTCTCTCTTTGGAAGATTATATATATGAATACAGTAAGGAAATGTGACATTTCTGATATTTTTCACTAAACTTCTCAACTTCATCAGCTTCTGACACTAAGACCATTGGGCAACTGTATTTATCATAAAAGCTAATTGTTATTTTGTTGGTACAACAAATGATATTTCACTTTTTATTAATGCATCATTGCATTTCAGAAAAGGAATAAGGATTTTCAAAATCCCAATAATTTTTATTCCTTATCGGAGATGAAACTTTCTCCTTCCTTATCACCCTGCCAAAAAAATGTGCACTCATAAAGTTTTTGGCTGATACAATAGCATTTTGCTGGTACATCTTCTTGTCTCAGAGAAAGATTGCATCTAACATACAAAATCACTAAACCAAATAACAGAAAATGTTGTTTTGATTACACCAGGAGATCTCAACAAGCCAGCCAAAATTAAGTGCTGACAAGCTGAAGAGGGGAGTAGTGTATTTGAGGGTGAAGGGAAGTAATTTCCAGGAATTTAGAACTGGGCAATTACTTTTGCAATTTTATTTCCAGCTATTAGCATATCTGTGATAATTAGGGTCAAAATAAACCAGTCTGAACTTTTCTTCTGCAGTCTGAGATGAATGAGGTAATGAAACAAGTTGGAATTGGCAATACAAGAGAAAAATGGCCAAAGATTGCATGAAGTAAGAAGGCATCATTTGCTTTTTCACAGCTCACCATTGCATCAGGAAATTTTGTTAACAGTGCTCAAAAAGAAAAGATATGGATTTTTCAAAACTTCTTGGAGAAGCAGGGCAGGACTAATAGATTTGTTTTCTCTTCTTGCATCATTATTTCAGTATGAGAAGTCCTACAAGAGCTGCAGTCTGGATCGTATTTTGCTAAGTGTGTTCATTGGCAAATGCTGTCCCTGGCCTGAAGAGTTTCAAGTCCACAGCTTCAATCTAGTAAATGCAACAAAATGAAGAGGGTGCCTGAAGTATTACAGCCATAGTTTAGGTACCAATGCATCTTGAGAGCCCTGAATGCTATGGAAATATATTGTTCTGTTATAAATAAACAGTATCTGCTACCCCATCTACTGTTTGCTTTAGCCTGCATTAGGTGGGATTTACTGTCTTTAGCTCTTCCCAACTGCTATGATTTTATAATTCTTACTGTCCTCTTCTCTCCTCTCCTATGGAGACCGGCTGAGAGAGCTGGGGTTTTTTCAGCCTGGAGAAGGGAAAGCTCTAGGGGAGATCTTAGAGCAGCTGTCCAGTACCTAAAGGGGGCCTGCAAGAGAACTGCTGGCAGAAGGGCATACAGTGATAGGACAGAATATAGGTTTGGACTAGATATTAGGAAGAAATTCTTTACTGTGAGGGTGGTGAGGCACTGGACCAGGTTGCCCAGAGAAGCTGTGGATGCTCCATCACTGGCAGTGCTCAAGGCCAAGCTGGATGAGGTTTTGAGCAACCTGGTTTAATGGAAGATGGTCATGCCCACGGTGAGGGGATTGGAGTTAGATTACATTGCATGTTCCTTCTAACCCAAACTATTCTATGACTCTTTGTGTATACCGACAGGAGAATTTGAGTCTGACCAACTTCTCAGGACATTCTTTTCCAAGTTTTCTGTCGAGGCTTCACAAATGTAATTGATGTAATTGGTCTCAGCTTTCCCTTGTTATCTTCCCTTTCATTTCACACTGTAGCTTTTTCCTCAGTTTCGCATATATCTTCCAACAAAAGAACAAGCTTATTTCTCCAAACAGAATTTGTTAATCATTAATGTATTTATTTTGAAAGCTTAAGATGCAGACAGCTAGCACTGCGTACCTTTGAAACTTGCTTCATCGTTATATTCTCCAAACTTAAACTTTTGCTGCATTTTTGCTTCTTTAACTGGGCCAAATGGACCACTTTGCTATAATTTTCAATGGGTAAAGTTCACCTTTTCACATGTCAAATGTAGCTCAGTATCCTCTCAGACCGGAAAAGGGAATGGCTGAAGCTATTTCAAACCCTTTATTTAGGGTTTTGCATTCTTGACTCCTCTATAACTTAGCCAATCACCCTTCCATGCATGCAAACTTCATCCAAAAACCAATGCATGAGCTTCTCTCCCCACTTCCTCAGTCTTTGTTTGAAGCAAAATTATGCAACACCCATATGACTAATCTGTTTTGAATAAAGCCCAGAGTTATAATTTCTGCTTGTTCTCTAAAAGTGGACTTTTGAGGATACTTCTTGAATGCTTTATGCCAAACATGACTGTTTGGATATTCATGCAATTAAAACAGGGGCCTCCAGTGCTTTTGGCAGCTCTGTTTATAAGTCCAGCTGCATTTGGCTTGCTATTAATGCTGCAACCTCATTTTGCCTCCGACTTCTTTTCCTCTGTCTTTTAAAACAAATAAAATGACTGACTGAGACAATTTAAATGATCTATGTATTTGTCAGTAATTACACCTGTTTCTTCAATTAATTTGCTTTAAAATCTCATGTTGATTACTGTCAATTTCATTGCTGACCTTAAACTCTGATCTGTTTTCTCTTGGAAGGTCAACATTTTGAATTCACCACCAATGGGAGATTGTGGAAGGTAGCTGTACTTGATGGCCTGAGATTATCACATATTGACAAAAGAAAGTGATTTTAAAACGCTTGGGTACATTCCAGCAATAAGTCATTAAAACAAAGGAAAACAAAGGAACTGTTGTTTGTGTGAGATCCATGAAAATCTTATATACAGAGTCTGCTGTTATTTCAGTGAACTCTTTTTCTGTAAGCTTTTTTTGTGTCTCTTGCATGTGTGATTTTATGTGTATTCTGTTCCACAGTGTTAGCATTAACATGGCTAATTTATAATAGCTGTTTTTTTTAAGCTAGACTTCTTTGAAACACATGGCCCCAGCCATGCTCACCTCTGCCCCAGGGGAGCAGCTGTGCTTTGCCTTTGCACATGTACTGTGGTGTCCCATTTCCTGAGAAAGTACAGCCTGGCCTTTCCACACATGTGATGTCCAGTGGTGCCTGGACCAGTCCCATGGCATGCTTGCAGGGAATATGGAGCTTGTGCTGTAGGTTTGGTTATGGGCAGAGGCCAGGCTTTGCTGTGTGGCTTTAGTGGAAAATTATGACAAAGAATATCCTCATGGAATACAATGGTAGGAAAGGACTGGGACATGGATCCCTCCTAGACCAGTGCTGACAGCCTTACAGCATTGGATTTGACTGATTGCTGCTCTAGGATAAGATCTTGAGGTTAATTTCATACAGTTCTGTCCTAATTCCCAACCTAGATTAAAATTCCCAACCTAACTTTCCTAGTTTTTGGTCCCTCTTCTTTTGACTTGCTTGGTTATGGGGCATATTTGGAGATCTGATTCACAGTGACACTCCAATTACAGTTTTATTTAACCATGCACACTACTGTGAGACCCAGTCAGGAAACTATACTATTGATAGTGATACCTTCCTTTCCACCTTCTCTATCTTCATCTTAGGTATAAAAAATTAATCTGTTTTCAAGTAATTTTGCTTCAAAACATCAATTCCTGATCTCTTTAACAATGGCTGTGTGCCCATCTCAGGGTTATTTTTTATCATAACACAAACCTAAATATGATATTTTGTGTTCATTCTAGTTTTTGTTGCCTGTCTCTGCATGACAGATTTTCACTTTTTATTTTTATACCTGAAGCACACGTCCTATCATTTGGATAGGTTAGGGACAGGGACAGCCTTACATGCATATTGGCCTTCACTCTTCCTTACACTGCCAAGACTTTAATTTATTTATCACGTTTTTCTTTAATAATCTGGAAAAGGGATGAATAGTGAGGTGGCAAAGTTTGTGATGAGTTATTTAGGGTAGACTGGGGAAGACTGCAGAACTGCAGATGTATTTCATAGCAATGAGCAACTGAGCAGGTAAAATAAGATTCACCATGGCCACATAATAAAGTGACGAGCATGGCAAAAATAATCTCAACTTCACTAATACAGTAATGTGTTCTGAGCTGACTGTCATCACTAAGAATGCCGTCAGAAAGAGTTTCTATCACACTTGTCACTTATCACACTGGTCACTAGCAGTCAAAAGAAGCATATAAAACTTAAGGAATTATTTGAAAGGTAATAGAAAACCAGCAAAAAAAATATGCCAATGAATAAGTCTGCCACATTTTCATAGTTGGATTAGTGCATACAGATCATGTCCCTCATCTGCAAAAAGAATACAGTAAAACCATCCAGTGCAGAAGCATATTCTGTAGTACAGGTCCCAGTGAACAATTTCTGGTGAAGCTACAGCTATGATGTGCAAAATTAGAGTTCCTTTCTCTATCTTCATTCAATTTGAAACTTAGAGTATTCTGCCATAATGTTAAAGTAGAAGCTTTTAAAACTCCTTTAAAGAGTGTTTAGAAGAATTTACTGCTTTATTTAGACAAATTAAAGAGAAAATGAAATGTCCACTGAATAAAAATCGTAAAGGAATGAGAAAGCAAATTTCTATTACATAATACAGAGAATACTTGGTTAAAGGGAGCAGAAGGTAACATAGCACACTAAAGAAAAAAATGGGAAAAAAAAGAAGGAAGAAGATTGTGTCAGAGTAGCTGTGGCTTAGTAGGCAAGGACTCTCTATTAAGTGATGTGTTTGTTCAACTCCTGACCAAGCCTAGTGCTGAGATCTGAGCTGCCCTGGCTGAGCAGAGGAACTAAAGGAGGGACACTGGAAACAGGGAGATCACTAAGACTGGCAAGTGTTATATGTTATCCCTTAACACTTCCAGTCATGTCCCTGGGTATCTTCACATTTTAAAATAATGTGTATTCTTTATTCTATTCCATTATTATTTTGATGTATAGCAAAGACTGAATTTCACATTTGGGAAGCAGTTATCTGGGGAAGGGAGTTGGAGAATCAAGTGGTGATCAGTACCTTTGGTGAACAGAATTCTCTCACATCATTTCCATGAAGAAAATTCATTAATTGCCTTTTTTCTTTTCCTTTTTTCCTGCTCTAGATTGTTGCATGTCTGATGTAATAGTAAGATGCTGTCATGGGACACAGGCAATCACTTTCTCACCATGTCTGTTTACCAGCATGTTTTTCGTTCCTTATGCCTTCATTTTGAACAGCTTCGTATATAGAACAATTCTACTTTCTTAACCCCTCAATCACAACTTTATTGCTACTTGTTGACATAACTCAAGAGGTGGTGTTTGGGACCTAGATCTGTACAGGTTAGTGTGTGTGAATAGCACACATGTTCCTTTATTGTGGTCACTCCATCTCACACAAATTTCGATTAAAACACAGACATCTGTGTGGAGAATGAATCTGTGGTCACACAAGGACTCAGACATCACACTCCAAGCTACGTTGATTATTTCTGTACAGACTTGGCATGGTGATGCTATCCATTGGCGACTTCAAAATACTGCAAAAGGAGCATTAACATTCTGGTTTGAAACTCAGAATACAGCCTCATTATACAAACCTTAATTATAGCCTTATCAAAACATGGACTTGGGTCCCTTTAATTGGATTGGAAATATACTTTCACTGTCTCCTAGGTGATTAAGTAAAATTAACATGTGGATGCAAATGCCCCTTCAGACAATAGGAATGCTGACTGGGGAATATACTGTGATTGCATGGGCAAAGTCCTCATGTTCCACAGCATTGTGCTGTGGCTTTGACCACTTACCATCGTAACTTTAATTTTGGTAAATCTATGGTAACATTTTAGAAAAGTTTTACCAACTTGTGCTTTTAATTTGCCAAAACATAGTAGCATTTGGGGTCTGAAATCATAGAGGACATTAATCTCAGCTTCACCTTGAGAGAAAGAATGAGCTGGAAATTTATAATCAGCATGGAAGAAGAGTATGACAAAATTTAGGTTAAGACAGGATATTGTTATTTGTACAAAACATGTATTCTCCTTCCACCCAAAGTGGTTGATACATTATATTCACATATTATACAGCTGATCAGGTTGTAGAAATTTTTTTTAAAGCAGTGGAAAGGTAATTATTAGAGTGATGCAACTATCAATACTTTTCTAAGTCATATTTTCAATATGTCATAGAATTTTAATAAATATCAGGAGATATGAATATCTCTCAAAGTGAGGTATAGAGAGAGTCTGTCCTTCTGTTTTAGGAAGACATTTCATCTGAAAGGAAGACATACATCTTCCTTTCAGATAAATAATCTGGAAATAAATAGTCAGAACTACTGGAAGAATAGTTTTGTATATACCAATTATAAGGAGGAACCTGTGCCTCTCCCTTTTCTTGAACACACTTATACTGATGATGATGGTTCAAAGGTGCACTGGGAAGGTTTAGTGTGGATATTAGGAAACATTTCTCTACTGTAAGGGTGGTCAAACACTGGAACAGGCTTCTTAGAGAGGTGGTCAATGCCCCAAGCCTGTCAAATTTTTAAGAGTCATTAGGACAATGCCCTTAAAAATTTCCTTGAACTTCTGGTTAGTCCTGAAGTAGTCAGGCAGCTGGACTACATGATCATTGTAGGCCCATTCACATTGAAATAGTCTATTCTCTACATGTGCACACACACACACAAAAACCCTAGAGCAGGGACAGCAGTGTCAAAGTTATACTTATTTACCACTGAAAGCAGTTGGTCATAATTAATAAGAACTTTAAAATACTGGGACAGATGTCTTCCCCTTACTATCTTGCTTAAATGTATTGCAGCTGCTTACTTTACTTTCAGGCCATTATAATAACATTAGTATAATGTGCCCTTAAAAATGCAGGAAGTGCCTGAAGCACAGTTGCCTGTATTGCTTCTCTGCTGAGACCTCTGCAAAATCTGCTGGATTGCCATCTTCTCAGCCCAGCTCCATATCCCTTAGTTACTCCCACTCTTCCCCATATCACTCACTTGGAAGTTTCAGAACAGCCTGAAAAGCAAAGGCATCAGTTTTTGTCAGTTGTTCCTAATGCTTATGAATATATTCCAAACAGATGAGTATGAAGATAGAGATGTCCAAAGCCACCAGCCTGGAAGTGAGACGGCATGTTGCTGCCCTTTTGCTGTTTGTACACATTCAAGGGACTTTTGGCCTTGCATGAAAGGTTCACACTTACGTTCTGCAAAATTTCGTGAAAGATATGAAATGGTGAAGTCTGCGGACTTTTGGCCTTGCATGAAAGGTTCATACTTACGTTCTGCAAAATTTCGTGGAAGATATGAAATGGTGAAGTCTGGTGGATAGGAAATAGTAGAAATAATACAGATAACTGAATTTCTAACATTTGTCTTGGTAACTTGGGCAAAGTATGTTTATTTCAGCTTTATGGTCAGGATGAAGCACTTGGATAAGGTTTTTGCACACACACTGAGATGAAAATTGTACATGAAATTTAGGATAATCCATCTTCTGTTTATAGACACAGGTTCCCACCCTCATCTCAGCCAGCCCAAGAAGGTAATGAGCACTCCTTATCAGCTTCCAAGTGGAGTCAGCTGCTTTCCTCCTGTTACACCTGGGTGCTCTTCATAGAAGCTCTTGAGCCTTAAACAAATGCCTTGAGTTGTATCACAAAGTTTGTTCATCTGGGTGAACTGAGGAGACAGCAGCCAGCAGTGGAGTAAGTGGTGATGGGGGAGGAAGGGATGGAAGAGAGAGAAGCACAGACACATCTGGAACATTTGCCTAGATACCTCTGCAAAGCAAATATTTTTTGTGAAACATTGCAAGAAATACCATAAAAGCCATAAAAACAGGTAATGTGAATTGTCTTTAACTGCATAAAAGTATTTACATTTTTAAAGGCATTTTAATTTCATTAAAATATTTATCCCCTGTGCAATAAAACAGAGGATGGAGACAATTTGTTAATCTCAGCTTTTAGAATCTGCTTTTAACTAACCTGACAGTTGTTCATAACAATACTACTGGGAATGTGGGTATGTCTTATTTGGTTATCATCACCCAGTCACAAAGTCCTTACAGATAGAGGACCTGGTTCCTGTCACTTGTGTTGCCTTGCTGTCATTCTGCAGACATCAAACAAAGGATTCCCAGTTTATGCCAACATGAAACAGATTAATCTCTGCCCAAAAGCTGTAAATCCTCACTGTGATCACAAAACACATGACAAATTGACAGTTTGGGAAGTGAAGATTTGGGGTGTCTGCTAAGAAAAATATATACTTTAAGCATTCTATAAAAATTATGATTTTGAAATAATATTATAGGAAAAGTCAGAAATGCAAATAATATCACTAATTGGTCTACCCTGCATCTCCCCTGCCAGCCTGCCTGTACTTTGCTCACATGTCCCATTTTTCACCCGGTGGTGTCAATAAAAGACTGGAAATTGACAGCCTGGGTCAGATCACTCAGTTCTGCCTCTGGCAGTTGTCAGAACTGAATATGTCACAAGGCCCCTCTAAAAACAAAGTATTTCCATCTGTCAAATCAGCAGCTGTGATTGGGCCAAAAGAAGCCTTTCCACCCATTTGATTTCTGTGGCCCAGCATTTGCCAAGCATTCAGCCACAGTTCATGGCCTGTGCTCATGGCATCTGGGAAATGTCCTGGCCAAAAACTGTGTCCAGAACTGTTTAGTTTTCAGGATCAGCTGAATTCTGTTTGGCATTAGATGAATGTGTGGACAATTTATATACTGTTACAAATGAAGAATAATATTTCTGACTCCTGTCAAGATGTGTCAATGCACTAAATAGAATGTACTTTTCCAGTGAGTTTTGTCTGTGGTACTAGAAATATGGCAAAAATCTGTGGTCATGAGCTATTCTTCTTACCTTAACATGACACTGGAGGACTTTTGTTCTCTGTTGCGCGTCCATCCCTGAATTAAATAGTCACTACTTTTTCTATGCATTTATACACAAATCTCTTATTTTTTGCATCTTGACTTTTAACCTGTGTTTAATTCCTGGAATTTACCTTATATTTACTTTGGTGAAAAGGGAACAAAGACTCAACAAGATCACTTGGACAGCAGTTTTTGTGTTTTATTACTGTGGTATCACCTGTGTTAGAAGGATTAGGAAACGGAACAAGCTTCCTACCCTACAGGTAATGTGTCCTAGGTCAAGGGACCTTAGGAATTCCATCACCATAAAAATCCATGGAGACATAGCCTAAAACAGCTTTGGGATTAGGCCCTGCACACTGATGATACAAAGTTATTGTGAGACTATGTTACTTTTATAAAATACTTAATACATATCTTTTTGATTTCTTTTGTTTTTGAAACATTATCAAAAGATTACATAGAAAAGGAAAAAAAGCCGAAATTAAATCTTTTCATCATTACCCATTGATTTGTTTCTTTATTTTGTTGACAGTCTAATTTTTTCTTTCCAAATTGGCCTTTCCAACTAATTTATTTTGACATATACTAAGCATGTATTGCCAGAAGTCCATTACCACTGACAATTTTATTATTAGGTATTATGCATCAGCCCCCTATGTAAACCTCCTTTAGGAAGAAGTTTCCTGAATTAAAACCTAATTACTTTCAGTATTTTCTTTTGCCTATACATCTTTTTCCATTTCATTACTTTTATTTATTTTATGTCATGTTGCCTTCATAGGATATGATTTCTTCATGCCTCTAAATTTGCCAAGACTCCATGATCAAAAGATTGTTTTCTTGGCTACCTGACTTTCTGCTTGATATTCTTTCTTGTATGTACCTGCATTTAGTTTTGTTTCATCTGTAATCAGGCACATTACAGTTGTTTCCCTCTAATTGGCAGTGCTGCTATTTGAGTTTTGTGATCAGATATTTGGATCCTCTTAAGGATAAATTAAATAAATTGCTAGGGGGAGGCAACAGAGAAAACAAAAGCTATTATGGAATACAAATACAGGAAGCAAGTGGCAGAAATGTAGGAGTACAAGGATGAATTGTTGTACTTATGAGTTGAAAGAATTTAAACTATATACTTTTACAAAAGTGCATTTTGAATGAAAATTGATGTGGTTTCACAGGCAATGTGCCTTTTAAAATGAAAATCACTAGAGTGGGAAATATGCTGCATATCTACTTCTGTCCTCAACTGTTTTGGACAAACCCCTGGCAAGTCTGATCATTTAAGATTACTGATAAACTGATATAAGACAACACTTATATCAAAAGCAAAAGATAGTTGCTCAGTTACAGGCAAGAAAATAAAATCAAGAGCCAATCTATAAGCTATATTTCCTCTTAAGTGAATAATTTTACCCTTGAACTGAAATAAATTTATACTTAAATTTGCAAACTTGGAAAAACGTGGTTTGCACTTTCCAAGAGAGCAAACAAGAAATACAGCCTGTGGTTGATTAAGACCAAGTTCTCATCACATTTGTACAGAAAACAGTTATGAAATGAACACTGCATAGAAGGAAAGAAATCTCTTGGTCAGGCTGCAATTCCAGTTTGTATTAGCTATAACAGTAATGAGACTCAGTATTTGTAAGCCCACAAGTCCCTGCAGTCAAGGTGCATTAAGGAAGACAGCTAACACTTTTGAACATGTTAGATGAACTTCCTTTTGATTGAACTAATGTTGTTTTCTGCACAAGGCACAAGGCATTAGCTTAGTTCCATGCAATAAGGAGCTGTATCTAAGCACAGCAGCTGAACTGCCATGAAGACGGAGTGACCGTTTTGTTCATGTCCAAACAGAGCAAACTACTAACTTAAGGTTTTTAGATTTATTCCACTTCAAACAAAAACAAACCATTGAAAAGTAATGGGAATAAGCAAGTCTGGACAGTACAAGGAGTTGGAAACCAGGAAAAAACCCAACAAAAATACAACAAAACACCAGAAAACAATAGAGATGTGAGGTACAGAGGACTGTCTAAACACTCTCTAGAAGGAGGAGAGACTGGAATCAAGCAGATTTTTTTTCCTAGCTGTGCTATGTCTCTCACATGTTCCTTCTGGACTAGATGAGTATCATGACTATAGGTGTCACAGGTTCCCCAAAGGTGGCCCAAAATGTCTCTGAGACTAAATACTGAGAAAAAGATATAGGTTCTGTTTATCAGTGTTCGGTGTTATTTGTTGTCTGAATTTATGGATTGTGAATGGGGACTGGATCAGCTGGGCAAGGGAATCACGTTTTATGAAGCAGAGTGAACAGTGCAAATTTCAGCATTGGAGGATGCCTGAGGTGTCATGGAGGTCCACCAAGATGTTTGGGGGATGACTGAAGCACATGGTATACAGGAAACAGCTGAGAGAAATGCATTTGTTCAGTCTAAGGGAGAGAAGGCTCGGGGGAGATGTTCAAGCTCTCTGCAACTCCGTAATGGGTGGCTGCAGAAGTGATAGTTCCAGACTGTTCTTGGAGCGGCACAGAGATAGGATGAGATAGAACAGAGAGAGGCTGTATTAATAAAAATTCCCATTAGTCACTAGAAAATATTTTCACTATGGAGGTGGCCTAGCACTAGAGTGGGTGACCCAGAGAGTCTGTGATATCTCCATCCTTGGAGATTTTCAAGACTTGGTTGTATGTGGCCCTGAGCAGTCAGCTCTTTAAGGTCCTGCTTTGAGTAGGTAGCTGGAGAAGGTGGCCTCAGGCATCTCTTCCAACCTACACAATTCAATGAGTCTTCCTCTAATTGTCTGTTTCTGTGTGTGCACAAATGGCCACTACATTGTAAGAAAAATAACAGCCCAGCTGCCATGATATTCCCTGCCCCTTCCCTGTGAGATTGTGTTAACACCAGGAGTGTCCACAGCATTTTGAGAATATTGGTGGTGCACAGGCCACTATAGAATTACTCATGCCATCTGGGTTTCTATTGTTAAAGATTAAAAATAAAACTCTGAACATTTGTTTTGCTGGCAGACTGAAAAACAAAAATTGGTGTTTTGTATTCCCTCACTTAAGTAATTATCAAGCGTCCAAAAAATAAGTAAGTGGGAAAGGAGAAGAGACAAAGCCAATCTTGCATCACACCAAATGGTAATTCAAAAGCAATTTGCACAGATCTTATCCCATTCCCAGTTATCCTAACAAAATTCTGCAGTTCTCAGCTCAGCATTGTGCCTTAAAAATGTAGGATTTGGTCTTCTTGGGAATCTCCTGGAAAGATATGGGGAATAAACAGTCAGTCATGGGAACTGAAGAATCCTGTGTTCCCCTATAGATGATGTCATTCAGGAGTGAGGAGCAGTTAGATCACTGCCATGCCAGCCAACTTCCCCATGCTCCCAGAAGAGCTTTCTGCCTGTGCAGCTGAGGGGATGGAGCAGGATGGGGTAGGAGACTACCTATATGCATCCAGTGCATAGTATACTTCGGCTAACATAGCACATGGTGCAGGACAGGCAGCCAGAGCAGGGGCCAGCATCACTTTTGTTCCCACATGCCAAAGGCTTCAACTCTCACCTGTTAGCACTCTACAAAGTTTTGCCTGGTAAGTACAGGCAAAAAGGGAGTTTGATTTTAGTCCTGTAGATTTTCAATAACAAAGATGTGTTCTTGAGTTTCCACAGAGCTAGTTCATTCAAGGCTCAGGTCTCCAGGTTTAAGTCTTTCCAGTTTACCTATTCTCCCTGATTTCTTTTTAGTCAAAATAAACTTTCATTCCACACTGCTTTTTCTCCTCTCCTTTGACCTCCAATCTCTGGAGTCTTGGTACATTCATCATATGGGATGAGAGCCCACTTTATGATGAAGTTTTCTAAGCTCACAATAGTGTATGTTAAGAGTAGACAGTTGCAGATAAACATCTTAGAAGAGTAGGCCACCAATATTAATGGCATCCTTTCCAGTCTTGCCTCCAGCTGCTGGTAACCTGTATGCTTCAGAGACAATTACATTTCTTGCTTTCTATCCAAAGATACAGCACACCACCTTGCCTGTCTCAGGGTGAAGAGTCTTCATCTTGCAGTAGGTGCACCTTTTCATTGAAATCCCGATCTTGGTAAATCCCTGGTAATCCTCATGGGGTAGCCAGGTCTTTGCTCTTTATATAGAAAACATATATCACCCAAATATCTTCAAGCCAAAGGCATATGGCAGAGTTCCTACTCTTGGAGTATCTTCTTCCCTCCCTTCTTGTTTCTGCTTTTTACTTGTGAGCAGCTAATGTTTCCCATACTGTCCAAGCCTTGCCTGATCCCACTTCATCCCAGTGCACTGACTGAGTGAGCTGATAAATTTGTACTCTTTCCTGACTGACAGCAACTGCCTCATGGATTGTTTTGCTGTATCAAGTAGCTGGTTGGCCATCCAGCAGCTGATATTAACTGCACCACAAATAAAAGGGATAAAAATAGTACCCAGATTAATAATTAATACATCTGTCTTTAGCTGAAAAGCAGGCTATTCAGAATAGATGTTAGGAATCCAGGATTGCTCTCTGCCATTAGAAAAAGCAAAGATGTTGGTTCACAGGAACAAGTTAAGAACATGAAGATTTCTTGTGGTCAGAGAAGCTCAGACTTCTTGCACTGAAACTGATTTGCAGCAGTTCTTAATGGGATTTGCCTCTCCTTAGCTTTACATGTTATGTCATGATGTAAAATGGTTGGAAATGGGATCTCATTTTCCCT
>NW_008660925.1:130096-138553 GCF_000695815.1 Acanthisitta chloris | reverse complement strand
GTAGTGAGAAGTATGGACCTGTTTCAGGCATTTTGAGTCCACACAGAATCTAAAATCAGGGTACTCAATTTCTTTATGCTGGATTTTGTCCATTCAGTCTGCTGTTAACAAGGCTGGCTCAGCATTAGTGAATATACTCTGGATTTTTTTAGAATTTATTCTTTTCCTGTCTCCCAAAAACCACTTTTCAGAACAGAAGACAAAACTCAAGTTTATTAGACAAGCTATTATACAAAAAAAGATAGGGTGAAGGGAAATAAATTGTCTTTGACAAATTAATTAACATGTACTAACTAATTATTAATAAAATGTACTTTAATGAGAGCTTAGACATTCTCTGTCTGGAAGTGTCACTTAAAGAAATGTAAATTCAAGTTAAATAAACCTTTTATGAACAATTAGCAATTCCATTTTCTGTTTCCCTGAGCAGAATAATGTGTGCCTGCAATATTCATGTGATTAACCCAATCACAGGCCATGTTTGAGATACGCACATATATATCCATCTTAGTACTATCAATTAAGATGTGACTGTAATTCTTTAGCATATTGGCACTTGGAATCTAAGAACTGGTATGACCATAAAGCCTTTGAAAGGAGATAAAACTATTAAGAAAGCACCACACATTAATTCAATGGTAAGGTTAGGTTATATATGTGGCTGAACACAGGAGACTCTAAGTAACATCACTGCTTACCTTTTACCAAGAGGAAGTTTTCCCAACCTTCTCTTCGAAACAGAATAAAATAATTTTTATCCTTCCCTCCTCTTTTTCTTTAACTTTATTACGTAACATGTTATATGTATTCCTATTAACAAATTGTGGTGCTGCTTTATCTCACTAAGAGCTTTGAGATAGTGCTTTCAAATGTGGTTTGGTAGCATGCAGGTAGAAATTTACATTCATTTGTTTCATTCATCTGCATCAAGAACCATACAATTTAAGACTTGCAAAGAAAACTGAAAATGCTGGATTATGTTCATCTGAATTTGCTAAAACAACCAGCCCTTCAGTACACTTGAAAAGTATCAGTTTAAATATGCCAGAATTATAAAAGAGCTTGGAATTTATTCTATTAATACATTTCTATCTATTTTTCTTGTGATTATGGCTGTCTTATTTCACAGAGGTCTGAAATGATGATGCATTGCCTGCAGTAGGTTATACACTAAGCGATTCTACGCAGATTTGCAGTAATGACTATGTAGGAAAATCTATGGATGTGTATAGGAGTATTAGGAGGTATCTAAGAGGTAATGGGCAAAAACAGATGCACCTGAATATGAGGAGGAACTTTTTTACTGTACAAGTCACTGAGCACTGGAACAGATTGCCCAGAGAGGTCATGGATTTTCCATCACTGGAGGTATTCAAGAACCACCTGGACACAATCCTGAGCCATATGCTCTAGGGTTAACCTGCTCAAGTATGGAGGTTGGACCAGATGGCCCATTATGGACCCTTCCAACCTAACTGATTCTGTGATGCTGTGTCATTCTGTGATGTCTGCCAGCCCATGCCTTATTCTTTTAAAATAGAATCTATGTGAAAGAAATAAGGACATAGGAGTGGAGACAGAGTGCAGGAAACAAGTGACCTCTGTTTTGATGAACTGAACCAGGCTGTATCTGCTGTAAGCAAAGTATTCCTACCTTCCAGAAGTCACTCAAAGGACTTTTTCTTCCCAGCTTAATATGGATGGAGACCACAGCTTTTATAGGCAGCAAACCATCAAATTGTACAATATTGCTAAGCACTTTCAGCCTTGAAAAGGAAATACTCCAGTGATAGAAAATTCAACATAACTTCCAACGAGTTCACCTCTATCTATCTTTATTTTCTTTTCCCTTAAGGCGAAGTATATGAGCCATTGGGTTTTGATATGAAAGCTAAATTGAAGATGTGCTTGTCAACTGAATCAAATACTTACATATTTCCCTAAAACACATTTCCCATATACTTATTTATTCCTGTATTCTTGTTTAGTTCTTTCCTACAATATCAACACCTTTCTTGAACTTGTGGTGTTTCAGTAGCAGTTACCACAGTAATAAATAGAGAAACTCCAACAATGCACATCATTGTTTAAGCACCGGAAGAATGCATTAATCCTTTTTTTCCAGCTGAGTATTAGTTAGAACCTGCAGGTTCATTTCAGGATGCATCTGCAGCTTATGTTATCTATTGTGCAAGTGTGGTTATGTTATTTCCTTCTGACTTTATGACTTCAATCTTGTTCTACTGATTAAGACATCATGTCTTACATATTAAAATGCCTTACAAAATTCTAGTGATGTTCCATTTGTATCTACTGAACTTATAAAATACCTATTTTCTGGATGTTTGTGCTATTTGTTTTACTCTTTCAATTTTTCATTATCAGACTAACATGTTCCTTATGTAATTCAGGTCAATGTCAGACTGAGAAGCCTGGAACTGTCTGGGTCATTCAGTTTACTTGTTTTAAATTTTAAAACAATTTAATCTTCCAAATTTCTAAAGCACATTTTAAGTCAACATAAATTGCTTAGAGAGTTCTTAAGCATTTTTAAAGCTCCTAAATGCAAATTGTTTTTATCTACTATTTAAAAATGTCTAACATTTATTGTTTTGGCTTAATATAATGTTTGATTGGTATAATTATCATCAGAGGAGAGGAATTAATGGTCCATATTGCATCAAATAACAACTAGAATTGTTCAGCAAATGCTTCTCCTTATTCTGGATCACTATTGACAATTCTACCATATTTCTAATATCAGGGTAAAAGCATAGTAAGAAACCTTCTCATCATTTCTTGTTCTACTAGATAATAGAAGTCTCTATTATCAAGTTTCTCTTCAGAAGGTTATTCTGCACAGTAATTAAGCCATTACTCGAGTTTCAAGGTAAACAAGGGAGCTCTTTAAATGTTTGAGCACATAATCCCAGTATAGCAGTTTATAATGCTTTTATTTTGCAATCAGGCTGCAGAAGCCATACTTTTCTATGCTTCTCACATTCAGCAAAAACACTGAGGTATGGTTTAGCCTAATCCTTCTTGAATTTCTTTCTGCACTAGGTGCAATTAGCTACTGTTGCTGATTTGATCTGCAGTAACTCTTCTGTTTTTGAACACCCTCAGTCTCATTAAGGTCTTTTCCTCCACATTGATCCTTGACAGATATTTCAGTCAGAGGAAGACAGCCCTGTTGAAAACCTGGGCTGAAGGTAATACAGCTATAGAAAAGCAAATGGCAAAATAGAGGAAAGAAGTGTACACGAGGAAAAGTACAAATGCTTCAGGGAGTAACTGGCAGGAAGAGCCAGGCAAATTGCATGATTTCCCTTTGAGAAAGAGGCTGAAAGAAAAGTCACAGGAGAGCATGTTGCCCTGGAATAAGAGAAGTAATAATGAAAAAAAAATAATGCTAAAAGAAATAACAGGTAATGAGAAAAGGAAGAACACCTGGTACTTCATACAGCAACTTCCAGCCAGTTCTGTTGAAATAATTTTGTATGAACACTGATTATTTTGAATTTGAATTTCTTATAAGTCTGCTCAAGAAAACAGGACTTAGAGGATAATTAATGTGTACATCCCAAGTGACAGCACAGATCCGTTGAAAGTACCAAAGAACATAGGTTCAAACTTGCTTTCCTACTTCCTGGCTTCAAATCTCCCTAAAGCAGTGAAACTTTGAAGTCCAATTGCAGAGGATACCGGGTGTCTTGAATTTTTGCTCAATACAAATGTTACTTAAAAAACCAAGACCAAACCAACCAACCAAAAAAACCCCAAACCAACAACAAACAACAAACAATTCCAAACTTTGGAAAAAACTTTTCTCCATGAAGATTTTGGCAGAGAACATCTGCACTTCTATTACATCTTAAATGGAAATCACATAAACACCATTGGGACCAGCAGAGGCAATAGGTGGTCATCAATCAGCGACAACCAAAATTCTTGGGGTAACTCACTCTGACTCATGAAGATTGTCAAATTAAGTATGCAGGAATCACCTTTCTTGAACATTTTCATTCCACAAAGGGAATGCATGACTATGTACAGGAGAAAAGTATCATTTTCCTAAATTCTAATCTAAATCTACTCTTTCAGTTTGAAGCCATTTCCCCTTGTCCTGTCACTACATGCTCTTGTAAAAAGTCCCCCTCTATCTTTCTTGTAGGCTCCATTCATGTACTGGAATGGTGCAATTAGGTCATTCTGAAGCCTTCCCTTACTGGCTGAACAAACCCAGTTCTCTCAGCCATTCCTCATAGGAGAGGTGCTCCTCCCTCTAATCATCTTGGTGGTAAGGTTGGCTTTCTGGGCTGTGAGTGTACATTGCCAGCTCATGTCCAGCCTCTCATCCACCAAGTCCTTGTCAGTGGCACTGCTCTTGATCTGCTCGTCCCCCAGCCTGTATTGCAACCAGGGGTTGCCCTGACCCAGGAGCAGCATCTTTCACTTGGCCTTGTTAAACCTAATGAGATTTCCACAGATGCACTTCAAAAGATTCTCCAGGTCCTTCTGGATGGCATCCCATATGTCAGGTGTGTCAACTGCACCACTCAGCTTGGTGGCATAAAGGTGCCACAGGTGGGATTCAAACCTACACCTCCAGGGGAGACTGTGACCTGAACACAGTGCCTTAGACCACTCAGACATCCTGATCTGTCTGTATGAATAGAAAATTCTGTTTCAAGCCCACACAGGCCATTTGTGATGACTTATGAAACAAATTCAGGTTATTAGCCTCCAATGCGCCACAAAAGTCTCTGCAAACAGTAAGAGGATAGCATAAACACTGTTCTTTTTTTCTTTTTTCTTTATACAATTGCTGTTGTTAGTATTATTTGAAATTCCTTATGAGACTAGTTTAATCTCTCCCATTATTAAAATTACACTTTCAGGCATTTGAAATCAGTATTTGTAAGAACTGACAATAAAGAGAGGAGAAAAATGTGACTCCAGAAATGCATGTCAACATAGCAGCTTTTAAGATACTGGTAGACATATTTTTTTTATAACAGCATTGCTTGCCAAGTATATAAAAAAACCCAAAATATTTTACCAATTGGCTTGTTCTGTATGACATGAACAGATGAGAAGTTAAGTAAAACACTAAGTACACATGATATACCTTTTTTTCCTGGCTTCTCCAGGTTAAATTCTTCATTAATTTATTGTCTGGGTGAGATTCTTTCCATGAGTATGTAGTATAATGAAGAATTTGCATTAGTGTATACTCATACTAAGTCTGATCTTCTGTATTTGTTTTTAAACAAGCAAGTGAAGTCACTGCTCAGGTTTATGAGAAACCAAGCAGGTACGTTTGTCCCACTGATGCTAATACAACTGTAGTTACTAGTTCAAGCAAGGTAGTTGTGTATTAAGAGATTTTGACTGTAAGATGCTGTAAAAGCTACAATTTTTTTGATTTCCAACATCCTACTATACTATACTATTCATTCCTGGCACTGCTTTATTCCAATGTTGGCATAGTTTCTTTGCTCAATTTGGCTTGTGCAATGCAAAAGAAATAAAATCAACCTCTGAGTCCAAGACAGGGTTTCTGTCTCTCCTGTTTATCAAATTGGTCCTTGGAGAAGATATACAATGTGAGCCGGAACAGACTCTGCCTCAGCCTTGCATGGGGATGTGTGATCTGGTGGTCCCTTCTCAGGTCATATTGCAGCCACTGAATATAGCCAAGGTCCTGGAGCCTGCCATGGACCAGAGAGCTGGGGAGGTGAGCAATAAATTACTCCCCAGTGTGTTTTGGGGACAGAAAACAAATGTGTCTGGAGAGAGGAGGTGTGCATTGGTGCCTGGAAGCAACCTTAACAGCAAGCTTGGCTGTAAATACACGGCTAGGGACCTGGAGGGTTTGTGCAGAAGCTGGTGTGCACAGATGCAGGCTTCAGTCACAGGACTGTCTCTTAGTTTAAGAGAAAAAAAGAGATCTAAATGGTCTGTTTAAAAGACTGCAAGTTAGGTGTTATAGAAAATTCACCAGTGTTTCGATCAACTGCTGTTTTTATATATTTACCTATTTGAAACGAGGCTTTTCTCTGCCTGTGGCAATCTATTTGTGTCTAAGAGAAAGCTATTGCCTAGACTAAATGTTACACATCCCACCTTCAAATATTATTCCCAAGGAAAGACATGTGCAGATACTTTCCTTTGGGTGTAGACTACTACTAGTGGATTGAAAATTTATGATTTGCCAAATCTGATAACAGGGATGAAATAGGTAGTTTTAATATAATGATTAAGCATTAAATCATGACTGTACAGAGGCTCAAATGCCATTCTGAACAGAGATGCCTTGCTGAACTGGAGCCTACAACGTATGTTTTAACTGCAAATACATCTTTATGTGAAAAGTGGCAGGTGTGAGGTTTGCTTCTTTTAACCTAAGACTTGCAGTGCAGTTTTCATAGTTTCCCAGCTTTAATTAAATATCAGTGGGAGGTTGCTCACTAACAGCCTAGTTTGAAAATGATTTTGCAGTTCTTGGGATATTTTTGGAAAATGATAGAAAAAAATCATTACTTGTCTCAGGGAATCGGAATAAGCAACCAAAGTAGATCCTTTGGTGTTTTTTAAATCTAGTTGCTTACTCAAATAACACCTTAATATGTATTAATTAGTAATTATTGCTGCAGCACAGTACCTTGTTTAGCCAGTTATTTTTATTCCATCCAAGTAGTTATTCTTGTTCAACTTAAATGAAAACCTACTGCAGCTAAGCTGTAGAAGAAACTGTCTATAAAACTAACAGTGGAATAATTATAGTGGAACAATGGGATTTAAATTGCTGAGAATTTTGAAGAATAATATATTTACACAAATGCTTAAAAACTGTATAAAAGCAATGCATGCACAACATGTCCAGATATGAATGCATAATGAGTGCTAGAGAGTGAGATCTAAATACAGCCAAAGGTCAGGAAAGTATATAAATCAAGAAAAACCTATGCCTAAAGTTTAGGAAATTTATGTAATTTACATTTCAATGTCTCTCATGCCAATGACAAAGCTTTATTAAGAATTTATAGATGATAACTTGTGTGTGAGCTTTGGCATAACTGAGTTCCTCTCCTGGAAATCACCAGGATATTGTGTGGAACCAGGGTTTGTCATGAAGCTGGTGTTCCACATCTCAACAATGTAAGAAACTTTGCCCCTGTCTCAACTACTGAGGCATTGAAATTATATTTTCTTCTGTTCTGTTTTCCAGACTCAACCAAAACCTAGTATGGAGTCTCACACTGAGTGCACAAAAGGGCAAATTTAATTTCTCATCAAGCTCCCAAATCTCTGTGAGGCAAATTAAGAGTCAAGATGAACAGTCAAAATTTAAAAGAATAAGAGAAAATGCAAATCTGAAATTGGAAAAACACTTCCTAACATTTCTGTCAAATATTAATCATAAATATTTTGTTTTTATTCCTCTCTATCAAGTAAAAAAAACAGATTAGGAAACCAAATTAAACCATAATAAAATATGCAACAACTCTACTGCAGTTCTGCTTTCCAGATACCAGAATAAAATTTAATCAGCATCAGTTTCCATGCCTGTATCTCTGGCCTGTTTAACACATTGATATGTCAGTGATGACTGGAATGTGTAGGGCACTGTAGAAAGAGAAAAAAAGAAATATTTTATGTATTCAAGTCATTTTGCAACTTGTTTACCTGCACTGAATAAAAAAGTCTTGATTCAATATTAATAGGATTGTCATTTTCTCTCTCATACGGAACACGTTACATTTTTCATGAGTTTATCTCAGGTTGCCAAGGTGACATTTACTTTTTCACCTCACCATCCCTGGATTGATTACCTTTCTGTCTGATAACACAGTCCTGATTCCTCCATAGTTCTGTTCTTTGTGCTGCTACTCTTTTCCTCTTTGGTATTACCGGGTGTAGTGTTTCCATGGAGTCAGAAGGCAAAAAGCATTTTGTGGGAAGGGTACAAAATTCACTGAAGTCTGCCTCACTCCCTTACTTTTGTTTTCCCATTCACGACTGGGCTTTTATTGGGGCAGCCTTTGGGAAAGGGAGGACAATGTCAGCTCCTCTCCTTGCTAGAGTTTCTCTTTTAGTCTTGTAGGCATTGACTGTCACCTGCAGAGTGCTAGTGTCTGGTATTCTTCCTATGAACATAAGATTGGATTTTAAAGAAAATCATATGCCTGTTCATCTCAACAATTTCTCACATTTTGATAGCTAACATAGACTCACAGAGTCATAGAATTCTAGGGATTGGAATGGACACTATAGATCATCTAATCCCAGCCCCTCCTGTCATAGGCAGGGACACCTCCTCACTAGACCAGGTTGCTCAAGGCCTCATTCAGCCTGGCCTTGGAACACTGCCAGGGTTGGGGCAGCCACCACTTCCCTGGGCAACCTGTTCCAGTGTCTCACCACCATCACAGGAAAAAACCTTTTTCAAAT
>NW_008660925.1:108707-129984 GCF_000695815.1 Acanthisitta chloris | reverse complement strand
CTCCATGCAGTCTTTTCTTCTCCAGGCTGAACAGCCCCAACTCCCTCAGCCTGTCTTCATAGGAGAGATGCTCCAGTCCTCTTATCAACTTCGTGGCCTCCTCTGGAATTGCTCCAACAGTTCCATGTCCTTGTTGTGCTGAGGGCACCAGAACTGCACCCAATATTCCAGGTGGGGTCTCATGAGAGCAGAGTAGAGAGGGAGAATCTTTTGCCCTGCATCACCTTTTGATGCAGCCCAGGATTTGGTTGGTGAAATGTGTCTTTTACTCATACTTTGGGGAAAACTGTCTCAGCAGCAGCAAAACTGTAATTACTAAACTTGCTCTCCAGTTTTGGAAGCTCTGCTAGAAGTGCTTGTGCATCTCATTAGCCATCATGCAGCTCCCAGACACTGTCCAGCCTGTGATCATTGTGAAGAGTCACTTTTACCTGCTGACAAGAATGTGGATTTTTTAATATCTGTATAAAACTCTGCAAAGAATTTCTGTAAATCTTTGTAGATCAAACTGCATAGCTCCTAAAGTCGCTTTTAATACCACCATGAAGTCACTGCTTTCAAACAGGCTCAAGAAGGGAATAAATTGCTTTTGAGCATTTGACAAAGTTTGACATTAAAGTATACATCTGACACAGCTGGAAAACTTCAGCCACCTCATAGACAGAAATTTTCAGGGGCAAGTTAGCTTCCTTGTTTGATTGTAGGACCAATCATGGGGAATTACAGACATTTTCAACTTCTTGTAACAAGATAAACAGTGTTCAAGAACTAAAGTGTAATAACTTGTTAAGAAGAGAAATATCATGATGTGTTTATTCTTTCTTCAAAATATCTGCATTAAGCGCAAATACAACAATTAGCACTTGAGCCCTTTAATGTAAAAGCCCAGTTTATATTTTAATTTTAGTATCCAAATGTCTACAAAGGCAACTACTAACTTACGTGTGTGTTGGATTGTGCACCATTTTCTGCTTAGAATTGGTTTAGCCTTATTAGTTATTCATGTTAACAAGCACTTTATTTAGATTAGCAGTAGAACTACCGAATCACAGAAAATGATGAGCTTTTTTCATCTAGTTATGCTCTTACATGGCTTCTTACTCATAAAATTTAATCTGGGTTTGAGATTCTAGATAGTGGAATCAAGTACTAACGATGATGTAATTGATAACTAAACAAAAGTGTTTTACAAGTGAGAGGTTGCTATAGTATTTCCCAACTAAAATGTCTACTGTCTGGTTTTGGAAATTATATTATAACTTTTATTTATGTCTCTGAAAATGGATGACTTGGGAAGGTGGGAGGCAACAAAAAGGAAATTATGTGTTCTGCTGTAAAATGTATTATCTTGAGTCCATCATTCTGTATACAGAAAAGTTACTACCTAAGACCATGTTATTCAAACTTTATTAAATGATGAGGAAGACTATCTAATAGTCTCAGAGTGTGCATCCAATAACCCCTTTAGAGGTTATTAGATTAATATTGACTACTAATTATCTATGTCTAGGAATTTGTTCCTCGGTACATAGCATAATCTTGTGATTCATCCTAGCATTATTTTGCCAAAACAATTGCAACTTGTATATACTTTACTTTAGATGACATCTATTTGTGGATTTTCAAAGTATTTAAAAATTTTAGCTGGTACAACATCCCTCCTTTGGCTTATTAACGGTCATGTTTCCTGACCAAATGTTTGTCTCTTTCATTTGATAGAGCTGCTCCATTAGAAGCAAACTGATTCAGGAAGATCTTCATGACACAAAGCAGCAAAAGAAGTTGAGCTATTGATATTTAGCCCAATTTATTCAGAAAAAATCTTTGTGAATTTTGAAAACTTCACAGATTTCAGTTCTCATATATACTAATTGAAAGGTTTTCAGTGAAAGTTCATTATTCACTAGTCCTTGGTTTTAAAAATTCAAGTATACGTTTTGTAGAGGAAAAACAATGGTGTGGGACCTAGCAGAAGAATGAATAGTTGAAGCAAATGATACACAAATAGCCCAGAACAGTATTCAAACACATTGGCAAGTAGTTTCTAATAAAATAGACATTTGTAAAATGCTGTTTGAAATTGCAGTTTAATTTGATTTCCTGGTAGTAGCACAAGCTAAGAATAATTAGAAGCAAATAATTATAGAAATTTTAACTTATTATGTCTTGTAGAACAATGTTCCTTCTGAAAATGCATTTGCTAAATGCTAAGACACACAATAGCATTGTACTCTTTATTAAGCATTTGTTCATTGAAGTTGTCAGATTACAGGCACAGGAAATACGAAAGTTCTAATGGCAGAGGTGGCACAAAACTGGAATCTTCACATGGCTGTACCCATGGCTTTTGGTCCTGTCTTCTCAAAGGCAGTTTCTTGGGTTAGGAAGTTTGCCAATTTCCTTCTTCTTTGTTCTTTCAGAAGCAATAAATAGGTGTAAGCTATGGTGTACTCTCTTCCTTTCTGGCAGAAGAATGGGATCAATATTTCAACTTTACATAACACACAGAGGAGGAACCATGTCATGGGACAACCTGGTGTGAGTTTGCAAAAGTGAGCTAGAGCTGAAACATTCTTTGGACACCTGATCCATTGAGTTCACTCTATATATAGTGGCATGTAATTAACCTTTACCCTACAGAGTTCAAAATCACATATTTCAACACAGATCTGAGAAAAAATTGCACAATAGGTACAGTGATATTAATTTTTTCACATTAAATGCAAATAAGAGGTTGGTGTTATATCATTCATCAGGTACAGTCAACAAGGCACAATATAAAATTTTTTTTGTGAAACTTGCCCTCTCTCTTTACCACACAGCTTATGTTTCGTTATGTGGGATGCATAATCACTTGCTTTAAATGGGTTTTTGGGTTCCTGTCTGTTATCTCACATACAGAGCAATCTTCTCCTCAGTGGGGCTTTGCTGTTTAAGAGAAAGATGATGTTGTTAAGCATGGGAAAGGGATTCTGCAATCATAACTCTAGTTTTCAATTTTAACTCTTTATCTTTTTTATTTTTTTTTAAATTGTGATCAGACAGCAGCTTTTAGTAATGGAAAACATTGTTGGGTGCTTTCTCATCCATAATTTGGAGAGGCTGTAGATGTGTGAAATTTTCAGAGTTTTAAAGAAGAAAATGGAGACCCTTTGATTAGGAGGTTACCTACAATATGCTTGGTAGAAGATGAACAAAGCAAAGCTGTTTATCTTTGAGGAGAAACAATATTCTTTGGCTGACATTACATTGCTAGTCTTTCATTCTTGCAAAAAGAAAGAAAAATGTTATTTTAAGTGCAACTGTCTTCTGTTCTCTAAATGAGACAAATCTGTTTTTCTACTGAAGTTCAGAACAACAAATTAAAGTTAGTAACCACAATAGCTAGAGGTGGCCTATTTATCTTCTCTGGGAGTGTAACTTTTCAATACTTCATACATTAAGGGAAACTATGTCAATAAGTAAGTTTTCAGGATATGGTTAGGACCATTAAGACATACTTTCATCATATTTATGAATAAGTACAAGGTTTGGACTTTCTTGCCATCTTTCTAATATGTTTTTAGCAAAATATTGGCTAGAACAAAATCATTAACTTGAACCACAGGGCAATATAGAAATAAAAGCTGGAAAAAATTATAGAAAATAAGACTCATGTGTTTAAAATTGATGTGGGCTGAACTGGCTCTTTTTTTTTTTTTTTTCAAATATGGTTTAGGGATGTTATTATACATTATCTCACATTTTATTAGGCTAAAGTCTGTATTCAGGTGGAACATATTTGTCTTGTCTCTGCATTGCAGTTCACTGGAGCAGTGCCTGCTCTTGGCATGTGCTAATAATTTAAACCCAAGATTAGTGCTGTGGTGTTACTATGCCTCAAAGAAAAATCATGTTCAAGTGGCAAATGCTTATGGCTATACTACAATTAGTTTTTCCTTCTTCATAAGTCTATATTTTGTACAAGATTAATTATCCAGAAGAGTCTAAAGTTATGTGGGTTACCTCACCAGCTGCTGCTTCTGTTAATTTTCCAGTAGGATCTGTACATGTGCTGCTTCCCCACCAATCACACAGACCTCCACACATCATATTGTACCAAAGTTGCTCTGGAGTCTGGACATGGTCTATGGTACCTTAACCAACCCCTTTTAAATCACTGGGGAGACTTCTACTCACATAATTTTTAATCAGTTCTACAGGTTCTGAACCATACTACAGCATACCAAAAGCTGTGTCTGAAATACAAAGGAGGGGACTCAAACATTTGAGTAACTGATTCCTTCAGCAATGCCTCCTAGTCATGCAACACAGGTTTTAAACATTTTACACTGAGTTTGTTTCTCCATAACAGAATTTGTGAGCATATCAGTTCATATGCATTCAAACCAGAGCATAAATCTTTTCTTCTTAAAAAAGGTGCCTAACTGCCTCTTCGTATTGTGTATGCAACACTTGCAAGTTGCCCTGTCGCACAGCAAGTTGCCCTCTGCTTGGCTTGCTGTTCTCTTACTCCGACACTGTCTGGTGAGGATGTCTGCAGGGCTGGACTGTATAGCTCTGTTCCTGCTTAAACTTCTTTCTAAAGGAAAACAATACACTATTGTCTGCAATGCTTACTGCTCCAGCTGGTCAATATATTTTGCAGTTTAATCTGAATTCGTTCTGCTTCCCGTGCACCCCAGCCAGCCAGCAGCCTGTATATACACTGGGGAATATTAATTTCACACATTCTGCTTCCACTCTGCATCTGAAGCCCTGAAAGCATGAGAACACTGATTTAACTGTTCCCAACCAAATCCTAGCCTATTTCAGCTACATTTAACTGTTCATAGGCAAAACGTACATCAAGGTTCAGCTAAATTTGCATTGAACAATCCCCACTGAAATGTGCTATTAGTCCTAAACTATGCTTACACAAATGAAGGGACGAGAGTTCCAAATAGATTTTCATTCTCTTCAGAATCTGGACTCCCCAGCCAGTCCTGTCCTTACAGTTCTGTGGCCTGCCATGCTGCCTGGAAATACCCCTGTGTTACAGCCCTGCAATGCATCTCCTTGCCCTTGCTCTCCCTGGATTTACCAATCCTCCTCACACTGTCCATGTAATCTTTTCCTGGATAAATCTAGGGCTATTAGGACTGTTTTTGTTGCTGTGGCCTGTTACCTGACAATGAGGGAATCCAAGCAGTTGCAATACCTTAATTATTACGAATCAAGATCCCAGAATTTCATCCCCAAAACCAGGAATTAAAATATTTCTAGCAATTACCTTTTCAATCGACATTTAATATTTTTGTTCAGCAAAAATTATTTTAGAGCTACAATATGAAGCAATTATTGTGCTTTTTCAACCAATGGGAATTAATCTTACCTTGCATTAACCTGGCCCTCAAAACAAAAATAACCTGGTTGATATATGAATAAATTTTTCAAAGCAGGTAATTGTTTAGAATCAGCAAATCATTTTCGTGAGCTTAAAAGAAAATCCTCTGGGTATAAATCGAATTACAAAGAGCAGGGGAGTACCAGTTGGACCTGCTGCTGATTCCTACAACTATTTTGGAGGAATGTGACTGCCTCACCCTCCTATTGCAGCCCTTGTCCTCTGCCCCATTCATATTAGGCCTCACAATAATGTGGGTGCTGCTTCACAGCTGATGTTCAGTTTTCTTCCACATACACATTTCCTTTTCTGACAGCAGAGACCACTTACAATGCATGTTGATTTAGATACGGAAAGATTGTTTGGGAGTCATTTACCTGTATTGAACTGGTAGTCTAGAAAAGGAAAGTTGAAACAATATCAGCCCTAGTCAGTCCATCTTAACAAATATTAAAAAATTAATCTACTATATGCGTTCCTGACCCTAAATGTTTCAAATAGCTCTGAGTCTCACTTCTTCGTGTAAATATGATCTCCACCACCTTCAACAAATTGCAGTAGTGAAGAACTAATTGAATTGAATATTCTGTGGGTTTTTTTAACTGTCTGCAACCTGGACACCATTTATTTGTACTCTGTTCTCCTCACAAGAAAGCATATTCCTGAATTCTTTAAAGAAAATTAAACCTAAAATCCTACTTCAGTATGAGATGCTGGAAGACTAAAAACATGGTAGTTGACTCCTAAAGTTTGTATAACCCACATGAAATCTATAATAATAAATATGGCAATGAAACTTATTTTTCTAAGGTATTTGCAGTTGTGTGATTTATTTTTAAACTTCAGCATCTTTCATTTTTCATGTCAAAGAAACTATTTTCTATGAGAATTTTATTGGAAAAAAAAGTAATTATCTCAACTTTGTCTGGCATCTTTCTTCTTATTTTCTATGAGAATTTTATTGGAAAAAAAGTAATTATCTCAACTTTATTTTGTCTGGCATCTTTCTTCTTACTGTCTTCCTTATCTTCCCTCCTGATATTCTCTCTGCCCTCTCTTGCCATAGATTTGTCCGAAGTGATCTATTTTAACAGATTTCAGTGCCATGTAAAACTGTCCAAGAGTAACAAGGTCATTTAACCTCTCTATTTTTGTTGTTCTTCCTAGCTGCTTCCTACAGTATTCTTGTAAAACCAAATCTGAAATTTTAAAAACTGATCCCTTTTAATAATGCATATTGAGATTCCAACAGCAACACTGAAGCAATAAATTGTAGCAAATGCCATCTAAGGATTTGTGGTGTATACAAAAGATCACATGTCCTTTTCTCCCTTCAACTATGTTTAGATATGATTATATCAACTCACAGAATTTATATTTCCAACATAATATTAAGTTTCAATTCAAGTGCAGTTCTAATGTTTCTGAATGGATCATTTCACTTAAAACTCTATGAAAAATTGTCTTTATTTCTTCCTCTTTGGCTTGTGGGAAGAAAGAGATATAATAGAAGGGTTATAAAATCCAGTACTGGTTCTTAAAAGGAGAAAAAGATAGAAAAGCCTTTCTACTGTCTGGTTTTTTTTCTAGAAGAAGAAAAAGGATGAATTTATTTTTCTGCAATGCAAAGAAAAGGTTTTCTCATTACAAATTATTTCTCAGTCACTTCAAGAAAGTAATGATTTCATGACTTCAGCACAAAACCGGATAATTTTTTTCTCTTAAACTCAAATTAATTTTCATTATTCTGATCAGCCTGCTATTTTTTGTAAAGAATGAGAAATTCTATAGTCATGCATGATTGTTGTCAACGGTGAATCAATTGCAGGCAAGTTACTCATGATATAAAAAGGATAAAGAAGACTATAAATAACAAAATTATTTGTGATTTCTGATAGACTTGTTGAAATTATCCTTCTCAGAAGGGTTGCTATTTTAATCTAAAGTAACGTCAATATTTCAGTAAATCCTGTCTTTCAAAGCTGGATCAAAGGTGAATCGTAGATTTACCAATAATTATAGATCTGATTTGTCAGTGCAGACTGAAGAGTTATACGCTCAAAAATGATGCTCTCCTCTTCAAAAGAAAATATCATAGGAAATAGCTCAATCTTACTCATATTGTTGACAAAAGGAGTATGTGCAAGCAATTGTGACTGCATTAATTTGCATTAATATTTCATGTCCATTATACAGTCCTACCATATGAGAAGACTGCAAGCAATTGTCTTCACGAGTGATATTAAAAAATAAAATCCCTTCAACACAAAAATGAATCATTCATATCCAGGTTTCATTTTTTTAGCACAAAAATTGAATTAACTATCTGTCAAGGGATTATGAATGTTAAATATGAGAAAGTTAAGTAATGTCTAAGTCACTTCAGGACCAGATCTGACCTCCTATTATACTGTATTTTTCTGTCCTCACCAGTAAAATAAGAAATTTTTTTTCAAAATAAAATACTTTTTAGGCTATGTCAATATTTAAACAATCTCTTAGAAAACCAAAAGCCATAAAAGATAAGCTTTCACATTACAGGGATAACTAATCATGGCTGTGTCAGCAAGGCTTTTGACACTGTGTCCCACAGCATCCTCTTAGGCAAACTTAAGAAGTCTGGGTTGGAGAAAAAGACAGCAAGGTGGATTGAGAACCGGCTGAGCAGCAGATCCAGAGAGTTGTGATCAGTGGCACAGAGCCTAGTTGGATGCCTGTCACTAGTGGTGTCCTCCAGGGTTCTATACTGGGCCCAGTTTTGTTTAAATTACTCATCAATGATTTGGATGAGGGAACAGAGTGCCTTCTCAGCATGTTTGCTGATGATTCGAAACCAGGAGGGGTCAATACCACAGAGGGCTGTGCTGCCTTTCAGAGGGACCTTGACAGGTTGGATAGTTGAGCAGATCAGAACCACCTGAAATTCAGTAAGGGCAAGTGCAAAGTCCTGTACCTGGGGAGGAATAACACCAAGCACCAGTACAGGTTGGGCACTGACCTGCTGGAGACCAGCTCTGCAGAGAAGGATCTGGGGGTCCAGGTGGACAACAGTGTCCACAGTCAACAGAGTCAACAGTGTGTCCTTGTGGCTAGGAAGGCCAATGGAATCCTGAGATGCATTAAGAAGAGTATTGTCAGCATGTTGAGGGAGGTGATCTCGTCTCTCTACTCAGCCCTTGTGAGGCCACATCTGGAGTATTGTGTCCAGTTCTGGGCTCCTCAGTATAAGAGGGACATGGAGCTCCTGCAGTGGGTCCAGCAGAGGGCAATGAAGATGATTAAGGTACTGGAGAACCTCACTTACTAGGAAAGGCTGAGGGAGTTGGGCCTGTTCAGTCTTGACAAGAGAAGACTGAGAGGGGACCTCATTAATATATACAAATATCTGAACAGAGGGTGGCAAGAAGTTGGAGCCAGGCTCCTCTTACTTATAGAAACCAATAAAACAAGAGGTAATGGACAGAAATGTATGAACAGGAATTTCACCTGAATATGAGGAAGAACTTCTTTACTGTGTGAGTCACTGAGCACTGGAACAGATTGTCCAGAGAGGTCATGGATTCTCCCTCATTGGAGATATTGTGTAATCAGCATCTCCATCACCTCCAACACATATGCTCTAGGATGATCCTGCTTGAGCAGGGAGGTTGGACAAGATGACCCACTGTGGTCCCTTGCAATCTGACAAATTCTGTGATTCTCTGAAACAGCTTAGTTTGAAATTAACCTGCAATGTCCATAAACTGTAGGAGGATGTAAGCACGTGGGCACTGGTTCATGCTTTGACTGCTGTGCTTGAAACCCCCGTTGCTTAACCATACCTGCAGCACAGTTCTGTTTAATCACTCCTGAGGAAGTTTAATTTTCTTCAGCCCTGTTCTTCTTACCACGTGCTTTACCAAGCTGTTTTTACTGTCAGTTGGAAGCTGTTATCCTTTTTCTGTTGTACATGTAATTGTTTTGCTGGTTCCTTTCTTCTTTTCTTTAGACAATATTACTGGTGGCACTGTGGGGAACAACATCTATCAGGAAACTGAAAATGATCCAACAAACACAGCAAAATTCAGTATTTCAGCACAGAACTAGCGGGTTCATATCCTCTGTTGAGCTGTCTCTATGAAGGACTCTGTCTTGAATAAGCTGTTAGTGCTATTATTTGAGGGAGAACACAGGCCTCTTCAAACACTGCTGCACCATCCCACGCAAAGGGCAAGCAAGCCACATCTCCTTTCTTTTGATACAGCTGCAACATAATAGGCAGAGCAAGACCCTTTTTGTACAATGCTTGAGTAAGCAACCTCTGTGTGGCCACTGCTGTGAGAGAATAAATATCAGTATTACAAGCACCCCTCTGATGTTATATCAGTTTGTAAAACTGAGAGAGAAACAAGGTTTAATTTGAGGTGATTTCTGCAGTGGGACAGACATGATACAGATCTTTAGGAAGTGATTTTCCCCTGCCTCTCTCCAAGCACTTTCATAGCCTGGCCCAGGAATTGAGGCAGTGACTCTCCAGACAGTGGCTCTCCTTGAGGTGGCAGATGCTGTATTTTCTGGTAACTGTAAACTAAAATAAACCAGTGCAAATGTAGGCAAACAACAACACTGGTAAAGCAGCCATGTGAATTTACATTCCTGTCCCAATTCACTACATTCCCCACTTAATGTGTCAGTTTTCAATGCCTAGTAAAGAATTATGGGCTGGGGAGCTGTAGGCCCTACAGAGAAGTTGACCATTTGGTCATCCCCCCTGTCCTGACACACCTATCAGATCTAGAGGGACTGGAGATATCTGGCTCCATTTATCTTGTAGTGCACACCAGGAGTAGAGCAAACCTGATGTCATTGCCAGCTGGGAACATACACCAGGCTGAGTAGGGAGGTTTGCTGCAGGGCAGCTGCTCTGCACTCTTGTGTGTCCAAGACCATGAGTAACCACAGTGTTGGGTACATTGCTGAGATTCCTTTCTGGCTCATGTGCTCCAAGGTACTCTGGGGGTAACTGAGAAGATTCACTTCACACCAGAAAAAAAAAAAACCTGCTACTGGAGACTGCCCATTTCTGTCCAGTTAACCAACTCTTCCCAGGCTCTGTTGGTGCAATGTATAGATATCTCTATGGCTAGTCTCAAGTCACTGACGAGAGAGTGCTGAAGGCTGTAGACCAAAGATTATTTATATCAAACCTTTATGTTGCATTACTTTCATGTCCAAACACATATTATTCAATGCTCTCTCCTGAAGAATTTTCTGCTGGCGAGGATGGAGTAGTTGATCACTGGTCTTCAGCAACTGCAAGAAATATTTTCTCTCAGTTCGAAGAACATAATATCTAGACAGATTTATATTTTTTTTCTGAGGTGATGGGTAATATGACCTATTGCTGAAAAGTCGCATAGAGTTTGGATCTAAGCATTGCCTATCACAAAATCTTGTGATATGCTCCACAGTTTGGATAGAACACAATGTGCCTGTTTCCTAGAGTTATATCAGGTAAGCAGGTACACCCTCTGAGGTGGTGAAACACAATGGGTTTATCAGCATGAACTCAATTCTGGGTTTCATTTCAGAGCTGGTCAAATCATCATAGAATGATGGTTTGTCGGTTGCTGGACAAAGGGATTCCTCATTATATTGGGCATTCTGGAAACACAGTGCTGAGGAATTGTGATTAAATGTCTCCACATTCTTAAGCACTATCATTTGAGAAGATGTGAGGTAGTGCTCACTGTGTCTTCTTAAGCACTATCATTTGAGAAGATGTCTGGTAGTGCTCACTGTGTCCAGAAGCATACTTTTAACTGGATCAGCTGTCTAGAGGTTCACTGAAGTTTTAGCCTTCTTTTCCCACTCATTGAGATGAAGAAATGCTACTTATCCTTTCATTTACTTAATAAAAATAGCTTATGTTTTATGTAGTATTTTATGTGTTGTTTGTGTCTTATGCAGGGCATGTTAGAAGCAACTGGAAAGCTCAATTAAAGGGTAGTAACTACTGTTTGCAGACTGCATGCCCATTTACAGCATTCGATGCTGAAATCAGCCTGGAAACTGTTTACTCATCATTTCTGTTTTAACAGTGTGAGAAGAAACACAATTTTGCCAAATTAAGCAAAAAAGACAGATTACTATCATGCCAATCAGCTTGGCCACAGTGTATGCTGTGGAGCCATCACAGAAACAGCCACAAGCCACGTAAATCTGCTAGAAAAATATCATTAGGAAAAGTCTTCACTGATGCATCAGGCACATTTGAATTCCAGAGCACAGCAACTAGGTAACAAAGTTGTCAAACACACTCTGTCTTTAATCCAAACTGATTTCTTGATTACTCAAGTGGAAAATTAGTAGAGAGAAAGGGAGCAATATAATCATTGTAAGTAACTACATAAGACCATGCCAAGTTTGCAATTGATAATGTGCCAATTTTTGTTCTAATTGCTTTGCCACAGGTTTTGGACAGCTCTAATGTGGTGGATATATGTTATTTCCAAACAGGAGTTGCATGCACATCAGGGAGTCAACAGTTAACTGTGAGACATGGAGCTGTTTAGCTGCACCAATTGGAAAGGACAGATGACTGCTTCCTTTTTTGACTGAGTATTCTCCTCTGCACCAGGCTTACTGCTCAAATGTATCGCACTTTCTTTACTTCCAGTTTTCTACCCTACTCCTCTTTCACCTTTTTCAGTGAATTTTTACCTCTACAAAGTCATTCATCCCTCAGGTGTCTTTTTCAACATCCACCATCTCACTGTTACTTTGTTCATCACCATCAGTTCAGTTGTGTTTTTGGCCAACTCTTTTTTTTTTGTTCTTTCCACCTTTTCTGTTTGCCTTCATGGCCCATCCTGCACAGAATGGCCACCACTGCACCAAGGCTTCTCTGCAAGCTGTATGTGGCCAGCATGGGTGTCCTTCCTGTGTGCAACCAGTGCCCCAAAATCTCCACTTGTCCCTAGAGGAAGCTTGCCTGGCTTTTTAATTTTTGGACAGTACTGTCTTTTTCTGAACCTCTGCACACACCAGGTCAGCAGGTTAGCTCTCTGCCTCCTGTTCCTCCTTCCCCTCACCAGCTTGTCATCTGGCAGTTTCCTTCCCTCAGCCTTTGCACAGCTCTGCTGCAGTTTCAACCATCTTTTCTGAACTGAGTTCTGTATTTCCTCCAAGCTGACAGCACACTTTCCTCCTTGCCTCCCCTTTGTTTATGATATTCTTGATGACAAATTTTGATGACATTGTTTTCTTTAACTTCCAGATTAAGTCCTAATATCTACCTAGTTGTCTACAAAAAATGCAGAAATGTAATTTTTAAAATCTAACCTTAAGCTATTTGATGGCATTCATCTATGAAGTGATCTGTGTAGGTTAGATCAAATGGGGATGCAAATGATAGGAGAGCTTCTCTGTGAAGGGAGATAACTAACTCATGCATGCACAGAAAAGATGCAGGCAGTGGTCAGAGGAAATTAACTCCTCAATATGTATTATCCCTGTATCAAGTTCTCTAACTGAGGGCTCCAGACTGGTAAGATGTGAGGGAAAGCAGTCTGTTCTAATTACTTAGTAGCCACTTTCTTACAGACATGAGGTTTATGTGATGTCTTTCCATCTGCTAGTCTGCTGTTCAGCCTCACTCCTGGACCTGCTGCTCAGCTTCAGTCAAATGCAGCGAGACAGCTGCCACCTCAGGGGTGATAAAGCTACTCCAGGTTTTATGGAAGTGGATTGCTGGGTAGAAGAAAGATATTCTCTTGACAGAAAGCGAGAAAAATGCTTGTCATGCCTCTGCTGAGGGAAAGGCTGCTGTGCAAAAGCAATGCTTACGGTAATGCTCTTCCAAATGGATTGAAGAGTGTTTGACCTGCACCCATGAAGGTTCATGTTCTACAGGAACTAGACAATCCAGCCAGAGGACACAAGGAATCCAGATTTCACTTGTCTACCTTCCACAGATTTATTTAATTACTTATTATAGGATTTCTCAATGCACACAGTTGTGCAAGCATTAACTGTGTCCTGCCCTTTCTATTTTAAAGATGTGTGCTTGGCAGAGAACTTGTGCGTGTTTTGCTGATATTTAGAAAGTATTTTAAACTCTGAATATCAAATTCTTCTATTTGCTTCTGTATTTCAAACTAAGGCCACCATGTATGTTTCATGTTCTTGGGAAAATGGAAAAAGAATGTGCATTCCTGATTATTTAATGATTGGACTATTTGTCAAAGCTAAACCAGGCAAGGTGGTTTGATATCCTTCCCTCATACAAAGACATTTTAAATAGCAAATTTACATTTGTGCTTACTTAGAAGCTTTTCCTGCTGTCTGAACATCCTACTGAGAAGATTTTACACATGAGTTCTTCAGTCAATCCAGACACCAGTGACAAAATACTCACAATGACTTGCCATAACATACTGAAATTGGTGTATTTTACAGGAAAAGAGAAACTCTTCAGCACAAGAAGAGACTAGCATCACTAATCCTTTACCCAGTGCTCTGACAGAGAAAATGAAGTAAGATAAAGTGACTTACTATGCTGTTAAAAATCAGGATATTTGGGCTTTATTCTCTATTACAATTATTCTAGGTACTGCAATACAGCAATTCTGTGCATTGAAGGGTCACAGAGAGGTGGGATCTGGTTATATATTTGAAAAGTCTGGCTAAAGTGAGCCAATTCTTCTGCTGTTTTGCCCTTCAGATTGGGCAGGATTACTCAACTTGGAGTTGGTGTAAGAGAGCTAAATATAAATTCCCGTATCTCTTGAATATAAAGGTAACACTGAGAAGCAGGTCTTGGGCAATCTTCATATATTCTCTAAGAATTTAAAAATATTTACCTAACGCCTCTTCTTCCAGCATCCTTGGAGATTATATTCTTGATAAGGTTGATTACTCCATGTCATTAAAAAGATAAATAATGAAACACAAGTTTCAAGTATTAAGTACTATTGAATGCCACTGAACAGTTCGGTGTTTGAACAGTAGCAGGTCTTCCTTCCCCCAATTCCTGAAAACTCAGGAAAGATAATACTCTGATCTGCATATATAAGAGACACACGTGATAGCTAAACGTTCACTGTAAATTGTTTGTTCAGTTAAAAATAATATAGTGGAAATGAAAATATGTGCAGGAAGGGGATAATAGAAAGTCTGAATAAAAGTCTCACAGAGAAATTGGATTGCCTGATACCTGAAAGTAGCTGCTCATTTTTTTCCCCTTTTGATCACTTACATTTGCAAAACGATACAGGTCTTCACATTCATGTCAAATTACTTCAATTCCCCTCAAAAAGACAGGTTATTCTATTGCTCTCGCCTCTCCTGGCATGGCTAGTCACTGCCTTGGGCTTGGGAACCACTGGGCTCTCTGCGGGTGCCAATGCAAGAGGTTAGGTAATTAATGCACAGCAATGTGTGTGATCAGCTGTGCAGGGACAGCCAGAGGGGAAATGATGCTGCCTGCTCAGGTCTCTGTACATGACACGTTTCAAAAAGAGGAGACAGGGTATGAAAATATGTGACTCTTCAGGTTTTTTTTACTTTGTATTGCCAGAGTCCAGTTAACGAGATTGAATGTTAACGAGATTGTATAATGGCTCTTGTATCTAATTTAGAGATTCATTTTTCTCCCTGCAGAATGTGCTCAATATGGGGTTCAATCCAGGGTTAAACCCTTGCTGCTCTGTATTGTTTATGCTATTAATGCCTGCAAATAAAAATGACTGAAGAAACTTGTCTCCATAGAAACTAGTATCTAACTAAATCTAAGAAGAAATTGCCTTGCTTCTTTCTCTTTCACCAGACCAGACCAAGAGGAACATGATGTCCTCATAGAATGAAAGGACTTTGTAATTTGAATATGTAGCCTTCCATGCCTTCCCCCACAAACCATTTATTTTGCTTAACAGTGTTGCTGTTGCTCTCACCATATTCTCAATGCATGAATATCTTTCTGTCTGCAAAAGAGCAGGGAAATTTTGATCATAAAATACACTAATATTGTGTGAGAACCATGCATTCTTTTCTTATAAAGTAAACAGAAAAATTAAGAGAAGTCACATAAAAATATTTTCAAAATTATTGTAACTATTTCCTCTATCATGACATTGAATTTCCTCCAGAAACTAAAAGTTGCACAAACCCCATTTTTCAGACCTTGTGGTGCTATTTCTTTCTTGTATATTGACGCATGTAAGACTAAGTTCATGTACTGTGCTCAGTTTTGGGTCCTTCACTTTATAAAGGACATTGAGGTGCCGGAGCATGTCCAGCAAAGGGCAATGAAGTTTGTAAAAGTCGAGAAAACATGTTGTATGAGGAGTAACTGAGGGAGTTGGGTTTGTTCAGTCTTGAGAAGGGGTGGCTCAGGGGTGACCTCATTGCTCTCTACAACTCCCTGAAAGGAGGTTGTAGTGAGATAGGGCCTGGTCTCTTCTGCAATACCTGCAGTGAGAGGACTAGAGGAAATGACTTTAAGCTGAAACAGGAGAGATTCAGATTAGATATTTGAAAAAACTTTTCATGGTTTGTGTGGTCAGGCATGGGAATAGGCTGCGCAGGGAGGTGGTATAATCACCATCCCTGAAGGTGTTTAAGAGTAAGTGTGTTCCAGCACTCAAGACACAGAGCTTGCACACGTATTTCTATATGGGACTTCTAACCCAAGTATTATATGCCTCCTGAAGATGTATGTTGCCTGGCTACTTTCTTTGACCTTCATGTTTATACTTCAGATGAAATTCACTGAAATATTTGTTCTACTCTAGGACATACAATTCAGTTTAAATTAGATGCCAAATTCCTTACCTTGCTGTCTGGTGTTTTTTTCATGTTATGTGTAATTCTGAGTTAAAGCAGGCCTTATGATACATATCTGGTATCAGTGGGTATACTAATCTGATGTCCTGTGTGTGGGTTTTAAAATGACTTTGCATCACTATAAAGGCAATGAAGAGCCATGTACTGATATGCCACAGTGAGTAAAAAGTTGAAAATTGATGAAGAATCTATACTTCCTATATCTGAACCATAATTAAAACATTATGTATGGACATTTGGTTTTGATGCATTTGATATATCAAAGACCAGTCTCTGCAAAGCAGTGTTTGGGATGAATAGACCCTTGTCAAAGGAGATAGAGTATTTGAACTGCAATGACTGGCTCACTGACAGAGATCAAAAGCACGTGGATTCAAGACCTGGCCACTTTCCAGTCAGCTCTCCTAGGCTCCTGCATTTTTTAGTAAGCCTAGTGGTGCCAAAAAGGCCTGGAAGACTTCAGCATTTTTCTTTCCAGTCTGTTACATGTTTCCTTTTCAGAGTGAAATGTGATTGGCTTGGAGTGACACAGAAAACAAATGTGGAAGTACCTTCATGCTTGTAGCACTTTGGCTTTTAGCTAGGGTGGAGAGGCAGAATTCAGGAGGACAGAAGACATGAGATTTTCCAGCTATTCCCTTGTCTACTCCTCAGTGCTACATACTACTATAACATCTGGTGAAATTTCATTCAGGTATTAATTGAATTGAAAGCTTAGTTGTCATCCTGAGTATTTTAGGTGGGTCTGTGCTAGATAAAGACAGAAAGTGAACTATGAGTATACAAATATAGATGTGCAAATATAGATGTTTTTAACATTTCGTCCATGTTTTAATCATACAAAACCATGAATCGCACTGTAACTTCACAGCTGGGCTAATGCTGTTCTGCTACAGCCTCCTCTGCACCCACTGGCCCTGTGGGCATCCTGGGAGAGCCAAGGCAGCATGATATACCTGTGCTCTGCACTGTCTGTCTTCCAGAGCTCTTCTGCCTCAAGGACAGCAGTGCTACAGGCAGTGCTTCATTTGCTCCGTAAAAGGATTGTCCTCCTATGCACGTTTCTGCCTCTGCACTGACTTGATGTTGCTGTTGGTTTGTAAATAGATGACACTATCCCACTGCAGAGACAGACTGAAGCTGGGAGAATTCCCACACAGTACTTCCCATAGTGGAAGAAAGGCAATTTTTGTAATTGCTAGGCATTATACACTGTCCAAGCACAGCAAGCAATGAGAGGCTTGTCACCTGGCTTCTCCAAGGAAACTATGGAGATGGAGGGTGGGGGTCTGTTGCGCATATGACAATTGCAGCACAGGTTTAGGGCATGTCTACTCTGCATGGCAAGATGCACCCGGATCACTTCAGCTGGCAATGAAGGGTAACTCTTGAAAGGAGGATGGAAGAATGAAGAGCTATGGCTAGGAGAGGAAATGAGAAACAGTCTTTTGTACTCAAAAATCTCCAAGACAATAAGAAGGAAGACTAGCAACATCAGGAGTTCCCAGAAATAGAGTAAAACCAGAAACTTTGTGATCTTGGGATCTGGTGGAAAACCACAGGCTACTCCTTCCTAACTATGATTAGTTTGCCATTGTTCTGGGTGCTCTTGTGCCGTCTGTGAGCAACAGAAAGCAGCTTTCCTGGCTCTCAAGGGTCTGTAGGATGCAGCAGCTTTGGAAGGAGGAGCATTGAGTAGGGAGAGATAACTACAGGGGCATCTGCAGAACCATTGTTGAGGCAGTTTCATTCACCAGCAGCAAATGGAGCTAGGTGCAAAAAGGGTCAGCTGTTGGGTGACAAGAGCTTTTCTGAAGGTCTTTATCGCATTCTGGCTCTTTATCACATTCTGCTTTTGAACTTGGGTGGTGATGGAGACTGCCAGAAAGTGCTTGAGTAGACTGTATGAGCTGAGGCCTGGAGTGATGGGACTGTTTCTACTATCAAGCATTGGTGCCCTAATTTTTAATTTACTGCTTTCATCTGACATCATATTAATCTCTTGAGAGTAACTCTAGATCTACCTGCTTTTATTTTTCCTGTGTTCATTTGAATAAAAATCTGTCCCAGACCAAGGCATAAGGAGGTCTATGAGCACACTTAATCCAAGAGAGCTCTGAAGGGTTCCACTGAAGGAGAAACTGGGTGTGGGCCAGCTCCCAGCTTTTCTGGGAGAGGTGCATCATGCACCCAGTAGCATGCAGGTGGAGCAGTAGGACCAGAGTATTGTGTTTCCATGTGTCACACACTTCAGGCAGTTTGAGAAGCAGCGACCTGTTGGAAAACACAGTAGCCTGTCACAGAGTGACAACAGTCTACATTTTGTGGTCTGGCACCTTCCTGTGGTTCAGCCAAATGCCCAGCATTTCCATGGCCAGCTGAAATGTAGCTGGTCACAGGGACACAGATGCAGAGGTAGCACTGGGGCAGTGAGTTTGCCCCTGTCTGGATGGAGCTTTCTGGAGGCTCTGCCCTTTGGCAACCCACAGGCTGCAGTGGGTGCTGGTGCAAATGTGGTTTGCAGACACCCGGTGGGTGGTGCATGGGCTGGATCACTGGGATATGCCTTACAGAGGAGAACTGGAAGCAAAGCAGGTCCTGAAATGTGCTAGGGCTTGTGGGATTGTTGTTGTTCCTGAAGGTGCTCTAACATAGAGGGTAGTTTGGGTATGCCTGAGGTAGCCTTATTTTATGGTCATCATGGACTTGATTGGCAGTTGGTAAGGTAATCCTTGGGAAGGTGCTGGTCTAGAAACAATAATAAAAGCTTTCCAAGAGAGAAGAACAGGAAATCAGATGATTTTTTTTTTGTAATTAACCTTCACAGAAAAAACTTTTCCTAGAGGACGACATCATGTTACTGCCTTCATCTCCTCCCTTAAAACTTCCATTTGCATTTTCAGCCATTTGTGTGGAAGGCTTTATTATGTATAATATAGTACAATATCCAAAATTTCAGTTCCTGGTTATTTCAAATGAGCACAAAGCCAGGTCATCAATACCACCTGAGACTTAAACATGAGACAATACCAAAGCATGGAACTGTGACTAATTTACTGTACAGTTGGTATTATAGATTGACAAAAAACCCTTATTGAAGTACTTAATCTCTGAATTTTGAAATTTAGTTACTTGAAGGGGAAAAACACGTCAAGTACATAATCACATTTAATAACCACCACAGCAATGCAGATGACCAATGAAGGGGAGCAGAATTGTATTGAATTTTGAGCATGTGGGAAAAAAAATCTATGGCTGTCACAAATGAGTGTTTTTTACAAACAGGTAATTATTCATAATGAGTGGCACAATGATTTCTCTCATTTTCTTTGGTAAGTTGCATCAAGACATCAACGATGACAGATTATAGACAAAACCATAAGCAAAGTGCACAATGGAACACTCACTCTGATCAGCAGGTGGGTGTTTGAGCTATATTATAGCAGCATCTTCTGGGCTTTGCAATTTAGTAGACAGACTCTTGGCATCACTTTCAAAGTAAATTTATTTTCTCAGTGAGCTGTCATTTCTGGAAGGGATTACTTTTAAGTTTTAATTGTCATTCTTAACTGTTTGCCCAAGAATCTCAAAGGCTAAGGGCAAAAATTGATCTCCTATGGAGAGAAGAGTATAAACACCCAACCAAAATGAAGTTTATCTTCAAATGTTATAAAGATGAGAGGAGTCTGGGGCTCATAGCTCTAACAGTGGCTGTTAGTAAGCATCAACTTTTTCTTTTTTATTTTTTTCATATGAGAAATTGCCCAGCCTCTTGCCTTTGATTTGTGTGAGCTCACAAGCAATAAATATAGGATTAGTTATCATATTGCATACAAAGGGGTAGCTTGGAGAGAACTGAGGAACACTTCAAATAAAATTACTGCATTATAACTCATTAAACAATTCACATGTTATATACTGTACTTCCATCTCAAGAAGGAGCTAATCACCTTTGAAGGACTGCAAGTGTTCATTGAAGCTGCAGAACTTGGAGGCTTCAAGACCTAACTGAACTGGGTCTTCTGTGGAAAATCATGGTGAATTGACAATGAGCCAGAAATAGTGATGGAAAAGTGTGAAATCCTGGAAAACAATCTTTTTCTATATTAAATTTAAAAAAATGTGGAAAGAAGTTTAAATATTTACTCAATCTAATAAAGTAATTCTGTATTCACCAGTTAGTGTTGCTAATGCATTTGATTAATAATTGTATCAATGTTTTACAATGAATCTGGAGGAATATTCTTGCATATGAATATTAATTTTTAAAATTTTGTCTAATTGAAAACATAACAGTGTTGATTGAATTGCCTGCTTTAGTTTTGAACAGAACAACAGTTCCACAGTAGAGATCTGTTTTTGAACTGAACTGTAACTGCAACATTCTTTAGATGTGAAAGTAAATAGAAAATAGTGAAGCTGAAATATGTGATATTGTATTGTAAAAGCAAAGGCTGAAGATAAAATCTGTAGCATTGTACATAAAAGCCAAAGTTAAAAATTAAAAATGAGGACAAGGAACAACATAATTTATTTGTCCCGGACACATATGGAAGTGTCCTTAACTACCATCTTTAGCAGTCATAGAGATAAATCATAACAGTCTGAAAAAAACAGAGTCAGGTTTTCTTTTCCTTCATCCCATTCTTCATACTGCCATAAAATAGCATATTCCACTGAAAAACTAATACAGAATACTAAGGATTTAACAGCAAACCATCACTGAGATTTTGGAGGTTTTGAGAGGCAAAAAAGGACTAGTGTTGAAAACCGAAACCTACGGACCCATTTGCAGTTTGCAACCAACTTCTTAATACCGAAACTTGCAATGAATCTAGATGTTTCTTTTGCCATGCGTAACGGAAAAAAAATATCAGACTTTCTATTCCTCTGAAATTTTGAGTCCCTGCAACCACACTGTGCTGGTTTGAGCTGGAGTAGAGTTAACTTTCTTCATAGAGGTTACTATGAGGCTATGTTTGGGTTTTGTGCAGAACACAGAGTTGATAATGCAGAGATGTTTTTGTTATTGCTGAGCAGAGCTCACACAGAGTCAAGGCCTTTGCT
>NW_008660925.1:95185-108342 GCF_000695815.1 Acanthisitta chloris | reverse complement strand
TGGGTGGGGGAATGAGTGAGAGGCTGCGTGGTTCTTGGCTGCTGGCTGGGGTTAAACCACGACACACACAAAGACTGTGCTACAAGAGAAGTGGCTGTCTGCTTTTCTGAGGTAGTTTCAGATCTGTCTCCTAAATAATGAGATGTGGAAATTTATCCTTTGGGGCATTAGCATAGCTGCTTAATCACACCACTCCAAAGAGTTGCTTTTGCAGTTTCCTTTCTTGATGCAGTCATCAGGTAGCTAAAAAGTAGTGTTGTTTTGAATCTGATGTTGCAGAGTAAGTCTCACTGCTGTATCACTGATGTTTTATGCCAGGAATGTTTCAAAATCTTTCCCATGGACTCTACAGCCAAAAGAATTTAAATCAGTCAGTTACTAGATTTATCTGTACTGCGTGGTCCTGGGTCATGACAATCTGAGAGGATTCAAGAAATTGGCAGTACTATAAAGACTGGGCAGCATCCTTTGACAAGTGACTAGAAGGTTGCTCTGCAGTGATAAATAAAATATTGATGTGCTGGTGAGGTCTATGTCAATGAGCAGGATCATTGCATGTGAGACAGGTACATTGACTTCCCATCACCATCCCAGGAGATATTGCTGTCATGCTCCACAGACAAACAAAACTCACTTGACTGTTATTAACTTCCCAAGGATCAGAAGTGTGCCCACCACCTAGAAATGTAACTGGAGTCAGTTTTCCTGTGGATAATCTGCTGCTTCTGGTATAGGAATTAAATTAATTCAGAGCCTGACCTACTTGTCTTGTTGGTAAGTGGTGATTTCTTGGTGTCCCAAAGCTACATCCAAGGAAAACTGGAACTAGACTCTGGAGCTGAGACTCTCTAGGGTAAACTGACCCCTTGCATTAAATTCCAGGTTTCCTGCAAACACAGGTACATATCACTGTGTCTCATTGACTGGCAATGGCCAGTAGCCAGGAGATTCATTGAGTTATAGGGTTATTTATATGTACAGGTACTTCAGCATCAGGATCAGTAACTCCTACTTCCTAAAGGAAGTACCATGAATGAACATGGACCCTTCAAAGCCTGAAAAGGTTTGAATTAATGTGGCTGAAGTGTTGCTCTTCTCAACCTGAACACCTTTTCCCATTAGACATATGGAGACTGGCTCAGCTGGAAACATCTGTCTCTGCAAAATTTGTTTAAAATTGACCCATAAGCTAGAAGTTATTGAGAAAAAATAAAGAAAGCAAGCTAGACAGACATGTCTTTTTCTTGATAATCCAAGTAAGAAGCTGCTGGGACTTTCAAAGACTGAATTTGAAACTTATACTTAAACACTAGGTTTTCTGGCTAGAGGTGGAAGATGAAGAAAACAATAACCATTGAGTCTCTGGAACTGTCTACTGAAACAGACTTATACAACATGTATTATACGGTTTGCAAGGCTGGAGCAGCTGGAGTTGTCATTTGGAAAAGCAACTCAATAAAATGAGCAGCTGTGAAAAGCACATGGAATGGGAATTAAAATGAATGTAAAATAAATCTATGCTGAAACTTTATTTTCTCATTTGAATATGGCACTGAATTCAGAGAGGAATCATTGCAAACTGTTCAAGCTAGAAAAGAACATACAGAAAGGAAGAAGTCTGTGATAAACATTCATGGTTTTTCTGGATCTGTGACAATAGCCTAAGAAAAGAAATGAAGAGAGGTATTGTATTCAAATCCAGTGTGTAAAAATCACCCAGGAAGTTCTAGAAAAACACATAAGATGTGCTAATAATTTAGCTAATAATTTTAACATTATGTAGGCCTCGTATCTAATATTTTCCAAATATAACTCCCTTAGTCAGTGGCTAGATCATAACACCTTAAATATTAAAAAGTCATCAAAAGTTCCCAAAGTCTGTATTGGCTCATTCCTTTCTCAGATTGGTGACTGCCCACAGTTAGGAATTTGTGGTGTAATTCATGATTTTGCCATTATAGGATCAGTTTCTTACAATCATTGAAGCTGGTCTTTGAGGGTAAGTTAATTCATTAGAAGTATTAATTATGAATCTGTCACATTAATTGTGAATTTCACTGCTTGTTTCAAAAATAGCTGAATTGAGACAGAACAGGTTTTGTCAGGGAATCCTGGAACAAATAGGTGAAGTAACCTACAAATGTGCAAATGCACCCAGAGCTGAGAAATGGAGTTTGAAACATGACCTCAGGAAATGAAGGAAGTTTAGGTAGTGAATGCAATCCCTGCCTTGTGAGAATGAGGAATATTTGACGAGCTCTCCAGTAAGCTAGCTATATGCAGTCATAGTCAGAAGAGTCTTTTTGTCCTCAGAAATTGAACTGTACCTTCTTCTTCAACTGCTTAAATAACATCTGTTAAACAAAAAATGAAGCATGGATTACTGAGCAATTGTGATTGAGCAATTGCAGACAGCATAGCTCATCTTTGCTCTTTTAATACTATAGGCTAAGACCCATTTTTCTGACATGTGGCATGGCTTTTTACTTGTGAATGTATCACTAGTTTCACTAGTAGAGGCTAACACTCATGAAATAAAAGATCTTCTTCTGAAGATACTGGGACAAATTTAAATGAGTCAGAGCATGCGAAATATAAACAATTGAGATGACAAAATGCCACATCAGTGACATCTCCTTTACTGTTTGTCTTGATTTATTTAATCTCAAATGGCTGTCAGCAACAGAAGGGGAGTGAAGAATACAGTTTATTGCTCTTCACACATCACTTAACAATCTACCCAGAGTAAAGGTCCCCACTGCTCATAGATTCCCCTACCAAATTTCTCCTTACAGAGAGGAAAAGAAGACAAAAAGTACAATGCTTTTTTATGTTTGCACTGAAGATTTCAGAAACATTTTGTGCTGTGCATAGGCCTTGAAATCTTCAACAGTCCCTTTAACGTTCTTTTCCACAGCTTTTCTTATCCAAGTATCTCATTTTCTACTACTATATTCTTCTATTTTGTATAGTTTGATTAAGAGCTGATGGCTGAAATTAATTACATTAAAGGGGTTTGTGTGTCTTACTGTCTTTGAATGGCAGCTGCCTGTTCTAACCTTTCAAGCAGCTGTGAAAATCATTTGCATGGTCAATGGCAGAGCAATGTCCTCCTTGAGCTGTGAAACTCATGGTCCCTTCAAAAAACATCCCATGGAGCCCTCACCATTGCTTGATGGAAGGTTCTACATTCCCAGCACACTCTACCTGGTGCATTAATCCTATAAAAAGTGCTTCTAGCAGGATGACCAGTGCACTTCTTCTACCAACTTTTCCTGCTAATACTGTCTTCAAAGGTTCTTTTGCATTTTCAATTGGGTTTTTTTGTTTGGTTTGGATTTTTCTTGGGTTTTTTTTGTGTGTGTGTGTGTGTTATGTTTTGTTGTTGTTGTTTCTGTTGTTTGTTTAGCTTACAAAATCTTTCAGACCGAGTGCCCGGGAACACCCCTGACACTTCATGAAATATGTATATCTCATGTGGGATACTACAGGAATAGCTCAGCTAAATCAGGAGTATACCTAAATCCTTCCTGTGACTGTTCCAGCAGTGAAAAGGGCACACAGAGGTGCGAAAGTGAGGAATCTATGGACAGAGGCAATTTGCTTCAGGTGTATCAATGCCTTTCCTAGCCCAAAAGCAGGAGTTCACACACAGTTTTTTCTCTATTCAGTGGGAAATTGAAGAGGTTCAGTTAATTAAGACACAGTTAGTAGTGTAAGAATTTATTTGATTTTACAATATTTGTGAAGTAGCCAAAATTGTAATTATAGCTCCTATTTTTAGGCAGTGTGATAGTGCCCAATGTAGATTTGAGTCTTGCCTTGTTACACAGCATGAATTTGAGTCTTACCTGGTTCATAACATCAGAAGTTTCAGTGCTGCCCTGGTTTCAGCTTGGCCAAATAGGTTTGTCCAATAATCCCTGATTTTGTAGAAAGAAAATGGGATTAGAAAGTGCTAAACAGATGCTCTTTGCTTTTTGCTCTGAATTCAGTATAATGGGATTCACAGAAACTAGTGAAAAACTCTTTTGCAGAATTTGAAAGTCCTTGGTTGTGTTTTAATTATTGTGTAATTACATGGATAATACCTAAAAGATCTTTTCCACGTTAAGAAGGGCTTCACAAAAGGGGTTGCACTTCTCATGCAGTGACAATAATTAGGGAGAATGGCATGCTGTCCTGCTATAATGCTTCTCCCTTTCATTTAGTCTCTATTAAGCACAGCAAAAAAATGTTGTTCTCTTTGATGCAGCGCGTCAGTTTCTTAATTTTGCACTTTCCACCTGGTGCAGTGTTGTCTTTAGCAGGAAACCTTTGAGCTGGGTCCTGCTGGAGTGAACTTTCACTGCAGCGCATGAGGAGAAACATGGGCAAATCCTATTCAAAATAATGATGTGGTTAATGTATTCAACTCCCTATGCATTACTTGTAAAAGGGTGTTCTTCACTCACAAAGGAACTCGTGTTAGAACGTAATTATCTGTGTGTTTGTTATTACCTTTGTTTCATTACAAAATAAAAATTGCACTTTTCTTTTTATTCTGAAAATCATCTTTGATAAGACCTCATCTTTTGCAGAAATCAATCTAACTGGTTTTCCTTTGATGAGTCAGGGAAATAATAACAAAGATCGTTATAAGACCCTTACAGTATAATTGTGGTAAGCAGTTTAACTTCAAAGGCAAAAAACACCTAAGATAAAATAAAATTATATACTGCAGCTCACTAATAAATTTTCCTGAGAATTACTAGTTCACTTAACTCAGAAATAACCATTCTAGTAGTTGCACTGTGTGAAATCCAATGAAGTGACCTATAATGCAATAAAAAATAATCTTTTTAAAGCAATCCTTCTTATTAAAGCTTAATGTGGAAATTCTCACAACCTATATGGAGACAAAAGGTTGCTATTACCTCTTAATCCCTTCAGTAAAATAATATTTGCATATGTCTATGGGATTCAAACGTTGAGGAAAATCAAACTGGTGAATTTACTGGACAGCAGATACATGGGATTCAAACGTTGAGGAAAATCAAACTGGTGAATTAACTGAACAGCAGATATCAGGATTTTCTATTCTAACAGAGCAGCTTTTGATATGCATGCTGATGATGTTGAGTAAGTACTTCTTAATTTTCATTTGCATAGTTAGAGCAGTTCATCAAGTAGTCAATTCAAACTTTTAAAATATAATTGCAAATCTTCCCATCTAGACACAGAAATTGAGTGTCATTTTCCCCTTTGACTGTTACCAAACAGGGAGACGGGAGCAAAAATGTCAGTGGTAGCCATAGAAGGAGATGTATGCAATGTGAGGATTGCCTCCCATGTCACCACACTCTGCATACAGTAACAAAAGACTTTTGAAACTTGCTAACGATTTATGGGACAGAATAATCAATCATTTTAAAGTGCCATAGCTCCTGCTTAAGGAGCATAAAAGCAGCAACAGCTTTAGGAGGAAATGAAGGCTGTGGTAAACATATCTGTCTCCCTCTGAAACTGCTGGCCTGGTGTGTCAGTAGGGGTGGACAAGCATGCAAAAACCTGAGCAACTGAACAATCTTCCAAAGACATACAATGGACTTAATCATATGTTATTGTGAAGTTGGGCTGTATAATAGGATTATCACAGTTACTCACTTGGCTCTCCCCCACCCTATATCTTGCGCCAGCTCTTTGATTCTAGGCCTGCAGGTTGGCAGAGATAATCTGTATCTTTTGCTGTCTTATTTCCTCTTTCTCTACCAAAACAATCCTCAAGATCTTTGTTAGTTGTTTTCTCGAGGTCACTGTGAATTATGAGGAGGTCTAACCAATTTGCCTAGTCCAGTTTCTGACTTTCCCACAAAGACCTTCAAGCAGTCAAAGACCCTTAGAGCATTTCACCCTGGCTGAGTATAGAAATGCTCTAGAAACTGAGGATTTCGAAGACAGTATCTTGTATCAAAGAAGTTTTCAGAAGTTACGGAAAGCTGAAAATAATTTTTGTGGAACGTTAGGAATTATAGATATTTTTGATGCTGGCAATTTGCTAAAATTTTGAGAAGGGTTCATAGAATATCCTGAGTTGGAAGGTTCCCAAAAGGATCATAAAATCTAACTCCTGGGTTAATTTTGTAATCTTTGATTTCACTGTAACATATGTGCCTAATATATGTTAGCTTTTGTTTGTACACTTAGATTTGTCTCAATATAAAACTTCAGTAACACTAAACAAGAGAAGAAAAGAGAAAGAGAAAAATTCTTCAGCATTTTGTATCTGAGAATAATAGTATATCTTATCAATCAATTTTTTAGCAAAAATTATATCAAATCCACTAAAACTTTATTTTCTCAGTAATTTATAAAATTGTTTTCCTTTTGGAGAACAATTTAGCTGCAATGTTTTAATTCACCTGTTACAGAAGATATACAAGCTCTCACCCCTGCTTTCTCTCCAAGTCTGTCCTGTAACACTGATATAATTGCAGTATATTTAATGGAATTAGCAATTTGCCACAAAACTAATGAAGATGTGCGGGATTTAATTAGTTCCTGTAATATGTGACAGTGCTCTGACAGATACAATCAACCTTGCAGGTTAGAATGCAGCCATGTAAGACATTGATGTATGTATTCAGACTCACATAATCAGATGGGATGAGATCCTCATACGTATGCTGGGCAATAAAGTTTAAAAATTCATAAAGTTTCCTGTATCAAAAGCAAATTATATCAAGAGGCTGTTGACTTCAGGGTTTTCAACAATTCAGATAAGATGGTGAAAACAATAGGAGAGAAAAATCCATTGTTGGAAGTTCATTAAAGACAATCAGTAATGAAACTCTTTTGTTTGAAGCCAAATACAACAATCAAACCACATTCAGGTATAGGGCTCTAAGAAAATAAAGGTATTTCATTGCATCTGATTGCACCTGAACATTAGAAGAGGATAGACATTGCAGAGTAGTGCTCTGGAGAAACATAGTTTCTAGGTTTCATGAAAGTGCTGTTTTCACATGGGCTGAATTCCTTGAATTGATGCTCCCAGGTGGACTATGGCACAGATGACTGTATGCAAGAAAGCAATTAACAGTTATTTTTGCTTTGAAATCATGCCATGCAGCTCTCTTCTCCATTTCCCAAAGCTCCAGCATGTTGTTTTGTCACATGCAGTCAGGAGAGGGACTGACCCCTAAAACTCTGAATATTCCATTTTTGATGAGTGCAGGTTTTGTATACTTTTATTTCTTTTTTTATTTTTTCTTTTTTAATTAGGCTAGCAGTTTGTGGATATTACAGTGGGCAAATACTTAGGACAACTAAGAAAGCACATTTAGGGACTACAAACATAAAGACAAAAAATTCTTTAGGTACTTGAATGAAGGTCTATGGCCACAGATGTTTCCCTTCCTAAGCTGATTTGGAATACTTACTCCATTTGGATGAACTCACTCCCCAAACTCAGTGGGACTAATTATCCACTCTGATGTGTTTTTATGACCTAGAGCTTTGATTGTGAATGGGATTGTGACTTTGATTGTGACTGGGAAAATATGACTCCTATTGACAGATGTGGAATCACTTCTAATGAGATATAATGAAAGTGCAATTATGTATACACCTGCAAACATTGTGTAATGCTGCAGTCTGGCTGTTTCTGTAATTTTGCAGTGTCTGAGCAGGGCTTTGTGGCTGTGCTTTAAGACAAAGTACCAATTTCTCAAGCGCCCAAACCAAAGTGAAACTGCTGGAGTCGCATAACAATGTGTTTTTATATATATATATATTTGATCAGTGCCTTAAATGCCTGGCACCAGCTGTCAGGACTTCTAGAACCTTTGATACAGTGGTAATATCAAGTTGTCCTGTTCTTTCATCTCTCCTCATTCCTGATCTTTTCCTCTTGGAACCGCCACCCTTCTCGACAGTGCTGTCAACAGGAAGATGGGTCAAACATTCTCATGAAGTGACTTCATGCACCCAGGTAATCTGGGTGCTACACAACTGTTGGCAGGTTAACCCACTCCAAGTGTAATAGCAGCATCCATCATAAGCCTCCTGTCACATGAAAAGTATTAAAGAAGGCCACACTTCATCAGCACCTATAATATTAATCACAAAGGCAGTAACATCAAAAAGATTTACTGTTGTGTAAAGATAATCCAACACACCCTACAGCTGTAATCTTTCTTGTTAAATGCATACCATCTTTCATATTTTGCCTTTCAGTAATCACTTGAGCTGTGGCAATAGTTTCATCTGAACAAGCACTTGCAGCTTGTGCTTTGTGGAATTACTTGCACATCGAGTGCACTTTTTTGTGTGGAGCAAGTAAGCTCATCATCCATATGCATTTCTGAGAGGAACAGGAGAAACAACTGTGCAGAATGCTTTCTAGTTGAATCTACAGGTAAAACCTATGTGTCAAAGGAAGGAAAAACTCTCTGGAAGGTGGTGAGATAATGAGTTTATCTCTAGCAGGGCAGATTTAACAACTGAGATTGTTCATAATTTGTATTTTTTTGGGAGGAGGGTGGGGCACAGAGTGAGTCAAATATCCTATATGTCTCTTTTTTTTTCACTTTTTTTTTTTTGTCAATAAACCCCCTGAAACCTCCCTCTGTTCGCCCATCTCCTTATTCTGGTGGTGAAATCAATTGAATGAAGTGAAAAACATTATACTTTGGCTTTTTAAATTTATTCCTTATGGGGAAGTTTGAATCTTACAACTCATAGTATCATAAAATTGTTTAGGTTGGAAAAGACCTGTTCACTGAGTCCAAACACTAACTTTACGCTATCAAGTTCTTCACTTAACCATGTCCCTAAGTACCACATCTACATATCTTTTAAATACCTTGGGCAGCCTGTTCCAACCTTTAACCACCTCTTCAGGGAAGAAATTTTTCCTCATATTCAATATAAATCTTCCCTAGTGCAACCTGAGTCCATTTCCTCTTGTCCTATTGCTTGTTACCTAGGAGAAGAAACTGATCCCTACCTGGCTATGACCTCTTTCAGATAGTTGTAGAGAGTGCTAAGGTCCTCCCTGAGCCTTCTTTTCTTCCAGGGTAAATAAATCCAGTCCCTTCAGCTGCTCCTCATAAGATTTGTGCTCCAGACCCTTCATCAGCTTCATGGCCCTCCTCTGGACAAACTCCAGAACCTCAACATCTTTCTTGCAGTGAGGGGCACAAAACTGAACACAGTGCTTGAGGTGTGGTCTCACAAGTGGGATGATCGTTGCCCTAGTCCTACTGGCTACAGTATTTCTGACCCAAGTCAGGATGCCATTGGCCTTCTTGTCCACCTGGACACACTGCTGGCTCATGCTCAGCTGGCTGTCAACCAGCAGCACCCATAGGTCATTTTCCCCCAGGTGGCATCCCAACCACTCTTATCCAAGTGTGTAGTGCTGGGGTTTTTATGGCCCAAGTTCAGACCTGGCACTTTGCCTTGTTGAACCTCATAAAATTGGCCTTGGCCTATTGATCACACCTGTCCAGATCCTTCTGTAGAGCCTTCTTGCTGTCCAGCAGATTGACATGCACTCCCACACAACTTTATAGTTCAGTTACAAGTGATGATTGGAGATTATTATAGGAGCTATTTATAAGTGAGTGAATATGGCCCAAGTTCAGACCTGGCACTTTGCCTTGTTGAACCTCATAAAATTGGCCTTGGCCTATTGATCACACCTGTCCAGATCCTTCTGTAGAGCCTTCTTGCTGTCCAGCAGATTGACATGCACTCCCACACAACTTTATAGTTCAGTTACAAGTGATGATTGGAGATTATTATAGGAGCTATTTATAAGTGAGTGAAAAAATCCCCCCCCCCCAGAATAAAAGCACTTCCTAATGAAAGTAAAGAGAGCAATTAGCACAGACTGCTGTTTGATCAGCACTCCAATTGTCACCATATCTATCATCCACTGTTGTATTTCCTTGCCCTTGACAAACCTGTGCACTTGTTCTGATATGACCTGTTTAGAAGTCAGAAACAGAGGTGTGAGGAAGACCTGAAGATGTGTCAAGTATTTTGTTGAAGAACATTCAGGAAAATTTACCCTGTTTCTTGTAGCACATCCATTGCCACTGCAACTTACCATGAGGATGGTCTGCTTGGTAGCACTCGGATCCCTTGAGGGATCTAAGCTCTCAGGTTTGGATGTGTTTTTACTCTGTTAATTTGGGGCAAGGTGACAGAAGGGCAAACCTGGAAAACATGGGTGGTAGAGTCAGAGGAAAGCAGGTGGCAGGGACTGGAGAGACAGTGTTATGAGCCTCATTAATGTTGCATTGCACAACCTTTAGAAGGAAAGACATCAGTGATCAGAAGTGGAATTTGCTGGAGGCCTTTTCTGACAGCTGTTGCGAATTGCTGTCTAGGATTAAATAAGCAGGAAGGACTGTATAGTTCCTTTAAACACTCCATACCTGCAATTGTTAATTAATCTGATTCCCACAGTAGCACAACCATAGCCAGGACAAGATAGTTACCTACCTTATCATTACTATTTCTTTCTCAGAGTGATCCACAGAAAAAGGAAAGAGGTTTCAGATGGGTGCTCCACTTAGATCTGTGAGTGCACTGAGATTAATACAGCTAATTCTGGTACATGCTCATGAGAATTGATCCTTGTATGAGCGTCACTGGTGCTCTTTCTCTGTGTGCTGTTGAGAGATGGTTGTGGACTGAAAGGTCCCTGCAAAGTTATTGCATGTCACTGAGAAAATCTATAAGGAAGGCTAAAAAATACCAAAGCTAGTGAAACAGCTGTTAGTGAAAAAAATTTAATGTAGGAAATTTAGCATGGTCTTAGAGAGAAGAAAGGAATCTGGGTTATAATATCATAGATTAAAGTACAAAACAGTTTTAGGTGTTTGCAGAAGGGTTGCTGGTCCTTTAGAAACCCATGCAAGGACAGCTACAGAAGGGAGTCATATAATCACTAGTGTTCATTATAATTGCATAATATAAGTGGGAAAATATCTAATTCCTTTGCTTATGCTGGTGTGTTAGTAATAGGTGAAAGAAAAAAAGTGATACAATAGGTGAAGACAAACTATGTAGTGGAAGCTATCAGAGGATACTGTTGTAGTAGTACTTTGCTGATATCCCTGTTATGAGAATCAGCAATGGAGACATTTTTTATTTTTGTTTCTTACATGAGGCTTGTGCAGAGTTCTACTTTTGGCACATTATCATTAGGGCACAAGCTATCATTATGTTTATATTTGACTTTTCTTACACCATTTAAAATGTAGTTATTGTGTTTAAGGTTAAAAATCAGTTGCAATCATATGTTGCAAGGCTATGTGGCATTTACTATGCAACATAGTCATAGTTTATATTTCTAACAAAGATTTTATTAGGACTACAGGGGCAAGGTAAGTAAATATGTTTAATTCCAGACTACTGTTGATTTGCCACCTACTAGCCAAACGAATATGCAGAAGAAAAGATGACAGGAGCTAATATGACCAGCAAATCCTTGGTGTACCTAGGTACAAATATGACATCATTAACACTGCCATCGATTTCAGCTGCAAGATCAGTAATCACCATCAACCAAACCACATCGGAACTATTCCAATACTTGATCATCCAGATGCCAGAATCACATAAAAATTGCAGTAGTATATAGCAAAAATCCAAAGACCAAAGATTCTTATTCTTCAAATCTTGTCTCATTCCTAGCACACCCAAAAGCTATGAAACAATCAAGTCCTAAATAAAACCTTATGACAACAAAGGATCTTCCTTTATAGCGTTTACCTACTCAATTAAAAAATAACTGTAATCAAATGAAGGCAGTCCTCTATCAAAATAGATTAAATCTCTAAAGATGCCATGAATATTGCGTGCAAACTTATTCAACACAAAAGCTAACCTCTCAGTAATGGTAAGCTATATTTTAGGATATGCCACCTAATACACCACAGACACTAAAACCTTACAAGAAGTAATTTAACAATTACTAGCTGCTTTGAAATAATATTAGACTGTGCAAAATTTTTCTCTATCTGAAATTTCAAGCAGAAATGTTAACTCTTCAAGCAAGCAACAAGAAGCAAGAGAGCCATGGACCAACATACAGAAGCACAGCCACAGAATATTTAGGGTTGGAAGAGACCTTCAAGATCATCTAGTTCCCAACCTCTCACCATGGGCAGGGGCACCCTCCACCAGACCACGTAGCTCAAAGCCCCATCCAACCTGGCCTTGAACACTTTCGGGGATGAGGAATCCACAATTTCCACTACTTGTCCTTGTTAAAAGTCCCCCTCCGGTATATGCCAAATAGACCAGCAGTGCAACTTACAAAAACCTCTCCACAACAGCAAACCAATACAAAAATCAGTGCATCTTTGTGCTAAAAATCTACTGGCAAAAGTCCTGGGCATGTATAAGGACTAAGGTGACAATTAGGCTGTGGAGGTGGAACCAGACTATGGGAATCACCTACAGGGTTCCTGAACAAGGCAGGAGAAAGCCTGGGAAATGAGGTCCAGGTTAATATTGCCAATGCTAGGGAACATCTCAGGCTTGTGAAACAGAGAGGCTCAATGCAGATAATGGTTTGATGACATAGAAACACTTTCACTGGGTCTTACCTCAAGTAACCTTTTCCTGAAATGATAGTGTTATAAGCAATAATTCTTTGTCAACTTTTCTACAGAAGAACTGAATAATTTACTGCTTCTCCCTTGCAAAGAGGGAGAAAGGGAGGATTTGCTAACAGGACTGATCATGCATTTTTATCTAAGTGTTAAACATAATTAAGCTAAATATAATTAAATTAAAGCCAGAACTAATTAAGCTAAATATAATTACATTAAAGTCAGAACAAGCATTTCCAAACACTAATTATTTTAAAGTTTGCTGATTTTGGTTCAGACCTAAATAGAGGAGCAGAGATACTTTGGGGTTTTTTGATTGCTAGGTTTTTCTAGAAAGGTATGGTATTCTCTACATACATGACATACCTTGTGACACCTATGTTACCAAATCCTCCTCAGCACCAGAATAAAAATAACAACAGGCCTGGTTGAATCAGCATACCCTGGAGGAAGGCTGCACTCCTCTGCATTGTCCAGGGAAGGGAAATGGGAAAAATTGCAATGAATTAACCAATGCTTAAGGTATTAACAAAAGGTTAAGGT
>NW_008660925.1:87126-95137 GCF_000695815.1 Acanthisitta chloris | reverse complement strand
AAGAGAAGAAACACTGTCATAGCTGAAGGGGATATAGAAAACCTTCAAAATGCCCATCTATTTCTAATATAATTTACCTGGCTTTATATGGCTATAGTTCATTGATTTGAACCACCTTATAGGCAATATCAATGGGGATGAGATTAGAACGACATATACTGGATTAAAGATCATTAAGTCTGCAATGTCTGCTGAGACTGTAGCAAGGACAAGAATTGATTCCACTGGAGACATCAACTGTACTTCTCAAAGCCAGGCTATTTTCATTGATTCTCTATAGTTTTAACATTTTATTTTTAGGAACAGTATCAGTAAATGTAGCCTGTAAATAACCCCGGAATGCAGCAGCTAAATATAAAAATAATTCTGCTGATATGAATTAGGACATTATGTGATCTGCAATGAGCTCAGAGAACAATAAAAATGTAGTGAAAAAAAGTTTTGAAAAATTAAATGAAGCTCAGTAAAAGGTAAAAATCTATGAGCTGTATTCGAAACCATCTAGTCAGAAGCAGCCTTAAACCAGCTTGCAGCCTTCAGCTCACAGCAGCTGCTACAGCATCCACTTCTGCCCTTCTACTCTTTTTTTGTAACTCAGTAGTATGAAACTAAAATGAGGCAAAAATGAAACCTCTCAGTTTCAGCTAAGAACCAAAAAACAAACTGAAAGGACTTTATTCCAAAGTTTCTACCCAGCCTATAAACTCTGATAGGAAGATGTCAAAATGTGTCCTGCCTGCTTTTCACAATGCAACAAACTTCAAGTACTTTGCTGTACAAAACAAAATTCATATTATCTGGCATGCATACTTGAAAGCATGCAATTATACCTAGCACTCTTGCATGCACAAACATATACACACTTATACATCTTCATACTTACATACAGGGCTTGCAAAAAAAAAAATAAATTCATGTCAGCATATGTGAAAGACATGCACTTTCTTAGACCTGAGTTATCTTTTACAGGGCTTGGTTAATCACTCAATACAGAAGAAGGACCACAGTTTTCACAGTGCAATCTGGGCACAACACTACTCATGAGGAGTCCATTGCAGAGGAGAATATATGATGCAGCATCAAAGGTTTTAATGTGATATTTGTGAGGCTGCAGGGGTCAGCTCTGCCCTCCTAGGTCACTCACATGACTTTGAAAATTTGCAGCTTTCTGCTGAGTCTATTACCAATCTATTTCTCCCTGAGTATTTTCTGCTTTTAACAGTGTTATAGCAGTGGCTTAGATTTTAAGGAAATGCAGAGGAGGACAAGGGAAAATAACTGAAGATTAGAAATAATCAGAGCCAACCTTGGTTTCAGAGAGCTTGACAATGCCTGTTTTCTGACTTTGCTTGTGTTCTGTCACAGAAGCTAATATCAAACCTCAGGCTGTGTCCCCCCTCTCCCACCCAAAGGGAGGCTGGACCTATAGAGAGCTGGTTATATGTGCTGGGAGGTATGCTGCATCCTGGCGGTGGCTGGTAGCCAGAATAAGGAGAGAAAGTGATACAGTCCTTCTGGATTAATTAAGACACCTCTTCATGATGAACTTTGAACTTTCTTTATTTTTTTAACAGAAAAATACCTGCGGGCAGAATGGCAAAAATGGGATATGCTGAGGAAAGATTTGATGGAGGACAGGGCTAGGGCTTGATGCCAAAGATGAGTAAAAGTCCTCTGTATGGTTTTGTCTTTTTCCATTCTGCCTTTCAGAGGGTAAAACTGAAAATATCATGGTACAAAGCACTTGAAAGAGAGTTATTTGTTCCTCACTACTCTGTTTTTCACACCTTCTTTTTTTTTCCAGCATTCAAACTTAGCTCTGGACTCATCCCACTTTCCTCTGACACTTATCACCTCATTCTTTTCATGATTCTTTCTTCACTGTGATGTTCCCTGTTCTTCTCGTTGAGAAACACTTATGTCCCTTAGCTCCAGACTCCAGCCCACCAGGTCAGCCTCCTCTCTATCCTCCACGGCTTCCTCCAACAGCTTCAAGTGTTTATTGCACAGAACAGCCCAAGCAATCTGTTCAGTTCAGAACATCTTCAATGCAGAAACATCTCTTTTCTGAGCCTCTAAGCCAAGACTCTGTACTCCTGCTTGGCTCCCCTACTTGTCTATTAATGAAGGGAGCAATTTGAAAAATTTTTAGTATTTTAACCAGCAGCCTGCTTTGTCTTCTACCAAAATGCCTAATAGAAGAAGAGGGAGAGAAAACATGTTTATGAGCTTCAAAGAGAGTCAAAGGGGACTTGCTATTATTCAGTGTAAACTGGATTAATATATCCTTTTTTTAATAGAAAAAGATAAACAAGTAATAGGACACTGAGCAAATATAGATTCATTGCCCAGAATGGGTCTTTGAGTAATTCCACCTTCCATCCAAGGACACTGCTCAACAGAAGTGGCTTAATTCAGCAAGTGAAGAAAAATTGCAGATAAGAGCTTACATTTCAAATTACTCCATAAATGTATATCTGAACCAGAAAAGTTAAAACTTGTAGGAAGTTTCAGTTAATGAGCAGGTTGTGGCTGAAGAAGTTAAAAACTGGGGAATTGCATTTAGACTCTATTAACCCTTTGGTAATGGTGACAAATCTACCACCATTGAGTTTACTAGGTGGTCTCAGCCGAGAATATCTCTTACCAAAACTCATGTAAGGGCTGTTCTTTATAAGGATTATGTTGACACTTTGCTTTCGATCCCTCCATAGTCCTAATGGAATTATAAACAAAACAGAAAGTTTCCAGATTACCTCCTGTACTGGATCCCAAGTTTATTGCAAGGATGTGCTTTATGACTTTGTAATGCTGCCACCCCAAGACACCTCCATTACATGTCCCTAACTTGTGCCTACCATTCTCATGCCAGTGATTGTAGCACCAGTTGTATGGTGAGGACAGGCACATACACCTGATAACAACTCAATCAAATTGTTATGTGGTCCTTACCACTGCTGAGGAGGCAGAATAAGTGCAGTTCCTCATTGCTGCTTTTTTCAAGCCTTCTTCAGCATAAAATACAGACAGGTTGAGACATAGCAAGAGGAATAGCTTTGTGCATCAGTGAAAATCAACTATTGAGGCAAATGAAAAGCGTGACAAAAAATTGTCTTTCCTGTTTAAGTGAGTTTGACGACACTTCTATTACACGTGAGGTCAGGAGGACTTGATTTCTGAATTATTCATAAGGATCTTTCTCATAACAGGAGGTACACAGCTGTAGGCTGAGCAATTTTTAAATCCCCTATACCACAGAAAGGGTTTGGCAGGAGAGGCTACTGGTTGCTGAATAGCTATTCACAGCAACAAAATCAGGACTTAAATATATCCAGTACTGGTTGGGTTTTTTGATTTTTGTTTGATACTTTTTTTTTTTGACAATTGGTAATAGACAAAAAGAGATGGGGAAGAAAACAATGGATGATAATGCTACTATTAAAATTAATAGATGGAGAACATTTCTCTGCCAAATACTATGGTAACTTAAAAGAGTTTATTGCTTTTGAACATTGGTAATAAGAGTTTCACAGAAATCAGCTTCTTTTTATGCCCCAGCTGCTTTAATTGTTCTTTTCTTTATATTGGTAAATATTAAAAATGCAAAGGTGGTTCATAACTATAATAATGCCCCACCCCTGGAAGTGTTCAAAGTCAGGTTGGAGGTGTTCCTGCCCATGGCAGTGGGGTTAGAGCTACATGATCTTTAAGGTCCCTTTCAACCCAAACTATTCTATGGTCCTACGCTTCTACAGACCTGTAAAAATCAGTGTTCAGTCTTGCAATTAAAAATGATCGAGATCTGCATTTGCTCATTGCATGTTTGATATCTGACATGAAGAAAGCATCATTATTGGAGTCAGGTACTGCAATTCTTCATATAGTTTTCTTTGTTTTCTACAAAAAAAAACAAGAATAAAAAGATTAATTAAAAAAAAGGAGCTGGTCAGTTTATCTGCATTTCTTAACTCACTGGCTAGCAGATTTTAAACTTTCCTTGAGAAAGAAAACAAACTGAAATTTGAATCAGCTATTTTCTTCCCTGCTTTGCAGCTCTGGAGTGAAGGGAGTTTCATAAATCAGCTTTTAACATACTTTACATTATTGCGGCAAACCAAACAGGTGTAGGGACCCAAAACTTTCCACCAGAAAAGAGAAAAAGGTTTTAAAAATATAAAAAGACCAGTTTTTCTAAATAAACAATCTCCCTGAACCTTCACAAATTGAGAGTCAGGTGTTCCAGATGGGCCCTTAATAATTTTCGCTTGCAGTGAAGAAATGCAAATTCTAACAATCAGTTATGGTAACTCGAGCCAATTAGAAATTTTCATGGGGAAAAAAGAAACTTTTTCAGATTTGGCATGTTCCCCAGGTAAGTCTATATCAATGTCATTTTCTGTGGACACTTCTCTGTGCAAATATTCTCTGCCAGCTTGCCCTCTGTGACTCACACATTTTCCTATTTGATGATTAATTTGTCAGCTGAAAAGTCAAAGTTTCAGAACGTTCTGAAAATTTAGTCTCACAAGCACCAAGCTCTCCATTCTCTGGAAATTTGTTTTGTTGCAGATTATTGTAAAAATCTTTCTCTTTTTTCACAAAAAATATATTAAAATATAAGTGATGGTTTCATACTTGACCAGCTGCAATGGTAACAGAAAGCAGGATTAGGGCATGGGTCTGTTGTCTGTGTTGCATTCATTGTATTACGGAATCCTCATCCTTGAAGATAATCAAAATTTGATATGACAAGGCTCTGTGCAATCCAGAGCACCAAAGCAAGCTCTGCTTTGAACTGGAGGTGGGACTCAAGGACACCCTGAGGGCCCTTCAAAGATGCATTGCTCCATTATCCTATGGTTTTATTTCACTTGTTGCTTTTCTGGTGTTCCGGTTTAGGGTTTGGGGCATGTGTAGTGTGTATCATCTCCATTGTTAATCAAAGTTAATCAGAAGACCAAGTTAGACTAACCAAAATTTAGAGACTCTTGCTCTTTCTTTTGCCCTTTTATTTGTCACTATTTATTTAACCTTTTAACTTATCCACCCACAACTGCACATTCTGTTTCTTACGCTTTTTTCTCTTTTGCAGGTTCCAAAGTCATATTTATGGGGCACAGCAGTGTTACTGTTATTTTAAAGCTGCTGCCAGATAACTTGGGATTTAAGTATTTCTGGTGAGATAGCTAAGTGAATGAAATGCTGATTTGAGGCATGTTTCTTGTGCATGTGGCAGTAATTTAGGCTGGGAATAGGAAAATGCGAAGATCCATCTGTAATAGTCTTTGTCGTGTTTTGCATTCTACTATGGTGTCAAATGAGAATGCCATCACTTGCATCTTCGATGTAATCATGATGTTTTCTTTTGGTCCGATAGGAAGGAAGAGGTGTCAGCATTTGCAATTTGAATGATTCACTAAGCATTATAATTTCATTTATCTTTTCTTTCCCGGTGCAGTAGTATTTGGTGAAATAATGCTGGGCTGTCAATCTACTGTCAATCTAATATGAAGCTGAAATCTTCAGAGTAATCAGTCTGTTGGGTATTAGACAAATTAATTTTTCTAAATTTCTGAATTTTGTTCTTGTCATTCTTGTCATTGTTCATAGCAGAGAAAAAGTAATGATACAAAAAATCTGAATTTTGTGCTTCAATATCAGACGATCTTGCAGTTACATCTACCTATTGTTTCTAATTTTGGTATTAGCATTCATTTAACCTCTGTCAGAGACTGAGGGACCACATGTGAGGAACATTTAATCTGTAGCAGGTCAGTAGGCTGATTTCTACCAGCAAATTTTTTTACTCTACAATTTAGGATTACTGTCCCTTATGTCTCTTGTTCTTGCAAATGCAGCAACAGTTTGTGGTGTTTGTGGACATAGCAAACCAGCATACTGGACCTAAAGTGCCATATCAGGGCTGAAAGCATACATGGGTCTGAAGCATCCCAAGCAAAGAAATTTTACCACTGAAAGTCTCTACTATGTAAAAGATGTTTTTAGATATGTGAACACTGCCTTCTACTTTGATCGCTAAACAATCAGGAATTTATTGAGAAATAACAGCATCATTATAGCACTTTTCAGGCTATCAGGATTATAAAAAAGGAAAGGCTTATTTATATGACTGCAAGCTGACAAAATATTTAAATACAAAGACACAGGGACAGAGATTCAAATGTTTTTCTTAATATATGCCAAAATGAAGAACAACATACAATTGTAGAGACTTTATCTTCATAACCAGGGACTAGTCAAGAAAAAGAAAACCTATAATTTGGCAATTAGTGTGACCTATTGATGTTCATTATTGCTTGCAAAGCTTTGACCAGGATACTATCTGATGTGTTCATAAAAGTGCTATTAAACTTATCTGACCTCTTGCAAAGTCACTACAATGCCAACTGTATGCTACAGAAGTTTCCCTGCAGTTAGGTCCTAAAGCAAGTCTAAGCAATGTGCTATTCACGTGCTATGTCACTGCTACAGTTACTCAGGCCAGAAAGGAGACCTTGTTCACTGTCTTCATTGTTCTGATGGAAGTTGACATGATGCAACAACACTGCCACTTTGATCTCTACTTGATTATCTCCAAGGCCCCAGTTCCATACCACACATGTACTGGTTTATTCTTGGGCATCTTGCTGAAGTAAGCCCAGTAATTGTTTTTAAGAAGCCAGAGCAGAGTTCATCCCAGGGTATACTCCAGGTGGGACACTCTGTACAGTCTGTATCAAATTAATCTCTGGCAGGGCTCACACTCTTGGACTGTGTCACATGTTGATGGGTGCCTGATATCTTCCCTTAGTGCCATGTTACAAGACTTCCACACCAGTAGGCTTTGAGATAATCCTTATCTATGCCATTTTGAAAAATAGACAACCCACACACAAAAAAAGAAAAAAATCAAAAAATTGTTTCTGTAGTTTATATGGTGTGGAGACAATATAGGTGAAATCTGTATTGAAGCCAATATGCCAATACGAACAATTCCAGGTTTTATGCTCATTCATCAAATAGTGCCCTGAAGAAACCACAATTAAATACTACGCAGTGGGCTCATGGCCAAATAAAGGTGGAATCAGACTGTATGCTGTGTATTTGTTAGCTGATGTATTTTAGCTTCTTCTCTACCTAAACCAGTAAGTTAATATGGAGTTAATCTGAAATTGAATGCACAAACATGGTCACACAATTACATTAATCACTGTGACCTTATTTAACGATGGAAGTTACTTTGTATAGGAAGCAAACAATGAGTCTACTGATTACGTTTTTATTTATTAATCATGAGCAACATTTGCTATTTACACACCACTTGCTGATCTTTTTATTTAGTTTTTTTAGCACCCCTGTGCCTTCAGTAAACAGTCTGAAACAAAATTATTCTGGACTGCAGGAAAACAGAAGGCAGAAAAAATGACCAACAACTGGCTTATGATTTTGCTCATCATTTCTAAGTGCCTTCATTATGGTCATTTCTCAAAGAACTTATAAAAAGGTGTAGCCAATGACATCTTATGTGAGCTATTTGAAAATTTTTGGAGTCAGTAACGAGAACTTCATGACTCTAGTGTTTACAAATTTCTCAAGAAAATGATGCATTGGCTACTATCTTGAAATTTAATGTATATAGCTAACAATGCGGTAGTAATCAGTCTACTTGATGCTCAAGTAAAATGTAGGGTTTTTTATGACCACACATTTTCATGGTATTATAATACCTTGATATCAGCATGTTCTGTGTAGAAGGTATTGAAATATCTTTTGTTGCACTGTTGACCAATCCTTCCATGTTGCAATACTGGAATATTTTGGAGTATAGGGATCTAATAACTGATGTTTCTGATTCCTGGTAGAGAAGGAAAAATGACTCTGACAGTTCAGGTTTCCTTTCAGTTATTGACATATTCTTATTCCCCACTGATCAACAGACATTTAGGAAGTAAGTTATGCAGAATTTTAGTGAGGAAATACATGGACACCTACTGAATTCAGTGTTAGTGAC
>NW_008660925.1:86523-87087 GCF_000695815.1 Acanthisitta chloris | reverse complement strand
CTGCTTATGATAACTCTATAGCTCTGTGAAGGAAGGTGAAGATGAGAGGAACTTTTGTTTAGAGTAGCAAGCAAAACACCAAAACCTGTACCAAACTGAGCATTTTTTTCTTCTCTCCCTGAAGAAAAAAATTTGTGGTTATTATACATAATCTACAAATTTATGAGTTTATATCACATTCTAAATTCATCCTAAATGGTAAATGAGGGTGGTGTAAAACCAAATAAATGGCAAAAAAGCAGAAGTGAATAATAATGAATAATGAAATAATAATGAAATAATAATGAAATCATTCATTCATTATGAAAATCTAATAGATCTGTTCCTTGCAACATGAAGCTCCATCTCTAAGGTACTTCATTATTTCTGGGAGCTGAGCTGAAGCTGAATCAGCACCACCTAAGTTAGAGCTCTGTTTGTTAAGCTCATGCAGAAATCATCAGTATATCAATAGTCTCGGAGTAACAGACAGTAAACTTCTTGTGAAAGGTGTGATATTGAATTTATCAAATTCTCTTAATTTAAAGATGAACATATTAGTTTATGTGTGCCTCAGATCATTTG
>NW_008660925.1:53545-86494 GCF_000695815.1 Acanthisitta chloris | reverse complement strand
TGTTTTTATGTGTTTGTTTATCAGTTGCTTAGGAACAAAAATCACAACATTCAGAAAAGGATTAATTAATTCCAACTTTACTGATTTACTTGTAGAAATTAATAGTCAGCAGTCTTTTCCTTTTCCATTTGTCCCTTAACAAGGTAAATCCAGGGAATAAATCAAGACTACATTATTGACCTAGCTAAGACATTCAGCAGAGTGGTTTAAGAGACATAAACTTTGAAAGTGCGATAATACCAGCGTGAACTTTTCCCCACAGTGTGGTAATGGTTATATGACATTGCCTTTTGGAAATCACAACCTTATTTTTGAACACTGCTAGCTCCTAGGTGATTAAAGAGATATTTTAATGGAAAAAACCCCCAACTCTTTGAAGTATTTTTACCTTCTAGGAATCATTTATTTTTATTAACATGTCATTCTGCATTGTAAATATAAAAAATGCACTGAAGAACTGTTTTCCTCCCTACATTTTATCACTTGTGTTAGAGACTAAAATTATAGTAATAATTAATTGCCACAGAATTATCATATATGCAGGATGGATTAGTTACGAAAACCTTTACACAAGAATCTGAAACCTTTTCCTACTGCAAAACCCACAGTTTTCACCCCTGACATACTGGTGGAACATTGCTTTGTCAGCAGGATATAGAAATGAAACACAAATCAAATTTATTGTACAGATTTAAAGATGTACAATAAAAGCATATTTAATTGCAACTTTGCCCAGAACTTCATGTCACATACATTGGTTTAAACCAGGAGAAATCTGATTGAAACTAATGACATTACTTCTGCTTCACTGCATTGTAACCACCAGAATAATCTTCCCTCTCCAGAAAAAGGATCTGGATTTCTTAGAAAGTTTCTGAGAACTATAAAATCAAATAATCTTCTCTAAAGGAAAAAACAGGGTGAGTTGAATAAATCTTAAAACTAAAAGTAGTAATAATTATAATTTTTACTGATGTTGCCTATCTGGAACAGTGTCATAAATAAAGGGAAGGGGATCCTATTTCCATGGGTAAACTGGCATGTAAGTATGTGTCATGTCATGTCATAGAGTCTTTCCTCCCCAGGCATCTAGACCGGTGCTCTGCTGAAATCTCAGTTTAGATGTAGCATTTTTGCTCTGACAAGTCCTGCTTGCCAGAGTCTGGAACAAGGTGTCAGTCTTACAGTCTGGTGTTGAAGGAGTAGGCTGATGTATGTATGATTTGATTCAAATCTTATAATTTTTACTCTTTCTAGCTGGGAAGATTTCCCAGCTTATTCCATATCCATCCTCACTAACCATGCATGCTCATCCACCTGAATGACTCATCCCCATGACCTGTCAGCTGAATGCTCACTGATCATGTTTCACAGGTGCCAGTGTTAATGGTAAATTAGTTTAAACCATCCCAGCTCAAACACCATGTAAAAGGTGATTTTTTTGACAGGATGTGACAGGAAAATCCATGGTGAAGGGCATGACTCTGTGGCCTACACTCAGTTGTCTGTGGAGTGGCACTTCAGAAGCTCTGGGTTGATGTCCCACCTGCTCTCAGCCCAGAAGGTCATGGTTAACCCAGGGCTCTGGTTTTATCATGGTTAGCCCCATAAAGATGTTTGGATAGCCCTGTGGCATGTGAGTGCCATTCAAGTAACTCTTGATTCTAGTGTGTAGGCAGTGCATCTGAAATGTTCCTGCAATGAAGGGATTGCACACAGACTCTCACAAACCTTGTTTCATTATTTCCCTGTTAAGACAGCAGATATGATCAAGATTCTCATGAAATGTTATCAAATCTTACTGCTTGTCCTCCAGCCTTTGAATCTGTATCCCTTTTGATGCACATTTCTGCATCAGAACTGGTCCTTGGTTGAGAAAGACCTGGACTAATTTGTATCCAGGCAGAAATTGATCAAAACTTATGAATCTGAAGAGATATATAAAATAAATATAATTTAGAACTCTGTTTGCTTATGAGGCTTTAAATACCTTCAAAAGTTCATGTCTGTTTCCCCTTCTACCTTTGAGGTCAGGGTATCCAGATTACTGTATCACAGTATAACTCCCTGCCACAAACTTCTCAGGCAGAAAAGTTGCTACTAATTGAATATCTTGACAAGAAATAGAAAAGTCCTGTGTGACATACAATAAAGGATTTGTCATGAATCAGACTATATACAATTGAGAATAAAAAGTCTTTTTAAACTTTCAGTAAATCACTTAAAATTAAATGTCTCTAATTTAGGGCAATTATGCAAATGTTCCTTTAATGAATGAAGACCATGATATGTTTAGCATATTCTGTTAATGCAAACTTCACTCCGTTTTTGTCTGGCATGATTGAGGCTGTCACTTGGATAGAGGAAGGTATTCAATAAAAAAATGAGTATTGGTACAGAATGCTAAGTATATTCCAGTACCTGGCGAAGCTAGAAGTAAAAGACTGTGAAAAAGGGAAAGTAATCAAATCCTGTTCTACCTTACAAAGAACAGTGTTAAGATAGCTTTTACAAGTATCCCTTTTTCGTGTGTGGAAAATTTTAATTAAAAGAAAATCGGGGAGGGGCTAAGCAAATTATTGTGCATATATGCTTTTCATGCTTTTTCTAAGTGTCATCAATACATCTTAATCTTTTTTGCTATACTTTTTTTTCTGTTTCACTTGCTTGTCATTCATCAGTAATTAGTTATAGCATTTCTGACATTTGCATTGCTATAGTCATGGGACTTTTTTGGAGTCTTCTGTTACTTCTGCCTGATTGGAGAGAGGTTTTTCAACACTTCAAATTAGGTGTGTATAAGCTTGAGGAAACATCCCTCATCATGTCCATGGCTCAATCAAAAAACTTAATCTAAAAACTATTTTATAATCAACATAAAAATGCAAGATACCTGTTTCAGATGGCTTTGAATTTAAAGAAGCAATAAGTAACTAAAAGATCTGCTGGGATGATGTAACACCAGAAAGGTCTGCTGAGTTTATTGCAGTGCCGAACCTACTAACAAGAGTTTTTTGGGATATGGAGTTTTCTAGAAGAGTTTCAGAGAGATGCATCATTTGTAAAGGTGCAGGGGAAATAACTTGTGAGAATAGATGACAGTGTTTATAGCAAAACATTTAATGGAAAATATATTCTGTTTACTGGGGGAAATTTTTTTTTTAAAAGGGAGTAATCTTCTGATCAGTTTTGTACATTCCTTCTAAGTGTGTGTCTAAGGCATGAATTCCGTAGAATCACCTATTCCACAGTGAAATAATGCCCTAGGGTCTATAAACAGGACCTGGTCAAAAATCAAACATTTCATTTTTAGATTAAAAATGTATAGGAGAATGTACCTGAGAAAGTTTAGAGAGAACAGTCCAAGATGATCTATGCGAGGTTTTGTCTTATCTAAAATGTACTGTCTCCTTTTTTTCTGTGTATTGACTCTATGCTTTAGAAGTCAATAACACCTAAGTATGTTTCAGCTCTTTCCTAGCTGCACGAATTTTGTGCTTTTTAAGAGAATTCACAGGAAAAATTGTAAATGATTTTGAGCTATAGCTGGATCACACTTGATCTTCAGTTGGCTTACTCATCCTTACTGCCCTCTCCAACAGCCTGAGATGAAAAAAGTATGGTTCAAACATCTGGAAAAACAAGTACCCTTCAGACACTGTGTCAGTTAAAATATCAAGGGATGAAATTTAGCATGATGTAAACCACATCATAAAACTGTTGCAAATCTAATCAGAAAATGGTATTCTATAAACATACCAAAGGAGAAATGCTCATTTATTGTAATCAAGAAAATTAGTGTATTAGGGAAAAAATCCACCTTCTTCAGCTTTGAAGAGCATATTCACACCCCGGAAAGAGCAATGAGATAGGTTGTGAGAGCATTTAGCAGTGCAAACATAGAAGAACATGTTTGCATTTACCTAGGAGGTGTATTACTAACATGAAATGCAGCTAGAGTAGAACAGCAGGGAATAGAAGGGAGGAGGGAATGAAGATATTTACTGATTTTTCTCCTTCACATTGTCTTGCACCCAAGATGGAGAGGTAGCAGTGAAACTGGCTGGCTGGCTGCTGTGAAGGTTGGAGGGAGCCGAGGTGATGCTGGGCACAATGTATGCTCTTCAGGTACTATGGCTCCTGTCTCCTGGCCCGAAACACATCCCTCATTCAGGAGAAAGGTACCACAGCATTTCAGCCAGAGGGGATCTTATTCCTTAACCACCTGTGCATTGAAATATTGACCAGATCCTATTCTGAGTACCATTGCTCCTAAATCTGCTCTTTTGCTGTAGCTTGGTAGCTGACAGCATATGTAGACACCAGACTCCCTCTAAGCACAGAAAGAGCATTTTCAGGAGTGAAACAAAGCACTTTTAGGAAACTCTAAAATGTTGGAATGCAAAATCAGACCATAAACAGAAACCACAAGAGATCTGAAGAACTGTGATTAGGGTTGTTTCTACTGAAAAAAAACCACGAAACGATCAATTTTGTATGAAGTCGGGTGTTTTCAAAGCATCATGGAAGCTTTCAAGCATCTGAAACCGGCTTAGATGTTGACGTGTCTTTTAAAAAGCAAAATTAATTCTCTTGGGTCTCCTCTCCTCAAAAAAAAAAAACAATAAAAAAGATGACATTGGGTAACATCTTGTGTTTGGCAACAGCTAGAAGTGGTGAACTGCAGATTGTAACACAACAGCAGGTGGATTCAGGACTGAGGTAGAAGGAGGGTACAAAAATGACGTAGGTGAACTGAAAGAATGATCAACAGGCTAAGTTTATTTTTTAAAAATGTCCTTTCAATTTTTCCTTTGTATTCCTGCTTTGTTATGGCAGTTTAGAATTAATTGTCCGTATGGCACAAAAGGTATTGCATTAATATAATTTTAATGTAATCTGTAGATATTATCTCTGGTACATGAAGGAATCACGTTAGTATCTCATTCATAACAATGAGTACGAAACATAGACCAAATGAGTTTCCCTAGAGCAATGATTTTGGTATTGCATAGCTAAGTCTGTTAAATATAGCAATGTATGCTGAAATGCCCTTCAGTGACAAATTAATTGCAAGCACAGTTATTGCAGTTAAATACCCAGTGAATCCTACACTTCAGGGTAAATTCTTGGTTTTGATTTGTTGCAGCAATTTTTCATGTTAATTGGATGCATTCATCTTCATTGAGAAAAATATATACCCTTTCAAACCTTGCAGCTAAATGCATACAGTTTCTATTAGAAGTGCTGAAATGCAGTACTGGGTTACAGGTATTTCCTCAGAAAAATTACACGTGGCACCTCATATTGTACATGTTCTTCATTTCCTCTGTGACCAGAGACAAAAATGGGGTGGCTGATGTTACATTTCACAGGAACTGTTGCAAGTCCATGCTTTTGTTCATTGTCAGATCACCTCTACTCTGGTGTAAATAGTTATAGCATCAGCTCAGCTCTTGCATTTTTCTCCCAGTCTATGTCACCAGCCATTGCTTCCCAAGAAAGTCTCCTCCTTCCCAGCTGCCACTCAAAGCTTTCTGATAACCTCACAACCTGATTTTCCTGGTAGATGGTGATCCTTTAGGGCACATATGTAATGATACGTTGAAGTGTTATATACCTTTAGGACACATATTAGACACATGTTCTAAAAGATCCTAGGAATGGCAGCTGCTCATCCAGACATCTCTCCCACCCCCATGAAAGATATCCAGACGGTGTTTTTCAATATTTGAGTAACTTTATTAAGAGAAGAAAGCTGACTGATAAAGTAGCTCAGATGTTTTAAATTAGCAATGTGGGGAATCACACAGCTTATGAGCTGAAATTCTTTCCAGCTATTGCAGTCATATGTGCTTAGAATTTTATTAATTTAGGTAGCTTTGTAATTTGTGAAAAATGTCTGCAAAACAGAAAAACAGCTGTGGCTCTAAGCAGAGGATTGTGGGTAATAATTAATAGAGCTATTAGTTAGGGTTGAGAGTACTCAACAGCTGAATAGATCCAAATCTGTAAAATATGAATTCAATTAATATCTTTGTCTTATGTTTTGGCCACATTCAAGTGGGTTGAGCAGAGCAAAAGGCATAGCAGATCTCTTTATTTTTCTAGTCAAAGCACTTATTTTACTAGCAGCTGCTCTAATTAAGGATGTCTGAGTAAATTCAGTTTTCAAGCTTTGTTAAAATAAAATGTTTTCTTAATGCTGCATTTGGATTTGTCATGCCTACATACAATGGTACAGATGGGCAAGTCCTGCAGCACCAACATCCAAGGATTTCTGCAGGGATTCAGCTGTCCTGAGCTGTCAGTACCCAGCTGTGGAGACACAGGATTTGGCTGCTCTCAGGTAGTGGAAAGGGGTAGGGGGCTCCCATCAGTCTTAGAGTTTTCACTTAGGCAGATGTTGCCTTCAGGAGGAGAGGGATGTGCACCAGCAGCTACAGCTCCTGTAACTGCTCCCCATTAAGAGTCAACAATAGAGAATGACAAGAAAGGAAAGTTTCTTTTATAACTTCTGCAGAACTGAGTTTTCAGCTGGATTTCCAAGGGAAGCTGGAATTTTCCAGGCAATGTTTTCCCTGTATTTTGAGTGAGTTCTCAGACTCTAGAGATGGAGGACAGCAAAGGTGGATTTTACATTAGTTTTGAATGGGGCTAATTTGTGTTATGCAGCAGTAGCTCAGATCTAACGGAGTAATCCTGGATAAATTTTTTAGTCACCTCTGAGTTAGAAAAAAAATTTTCTTTAACTAAATCCCTGCCGGGTGAAAACACAGAAATGAACCCAGAATTTAGCTTCTTTCAGCTTAATGTTTTAAAGGCATTGCTTCACATCTGAGACTCAGATCTATTGTTCTGATAGTATGTAATCATGGGTTGACTAGGAAGTTGCTTTTCCCTCATCTTCTTTTTCCCAGACCTAGTCTTAACCACTTCCACAAATAAGCCATGTCTGTAATTGGTTCAGCTCTATCACAGTTGAAACTTAATCCTTTTTTTGCTTCCACATCTGCAGGGTTTTTTTCAGAACCAATTTTGTGTTTATGGAACACCAAGGACTGCAGTTTTCCTTAGTGTTTTTTGCTGGTTTCCCTCCCTCCCCGACTTTTAGTCAGATTTTCTACTTCTGTTTTTCATGTTTTTAACTCTACGCTCAGGAACAAATGTGGATAAGGCTAGGGATAATTCTTGGTAATAAATCTGAAGAGGAAACCCCAGATGGCAAAAGGTGCCTTAAAACTGGTAAGAAGGTGGCTATAAGCACGAGAGCTAAATAAACATTTAGGGTCTTAGTTTCCCACTGAAATCCTCTGGTGATCTAATGATCCAATTAGATTGTCACGAGACTTTAGAATTTTTATTACTTGCACACTGATTAAAAAAGGTAGATATTTCTGGTTTTCATCTATAAAGGTATTTGGACTCAAAGGAGTATGAGTTTCATGCCTGACCCCTCTGATAAACAGAGCACTAAATGGCACAGACCTCTTGAAAGCCAGGAGTCCTTAAGCACTTCTGCTTAACTAGCTCCACATGGGATTTATCTGCCATTTTTCTGAAGAATCAATTGCCAATATTAAGAGGAGGATATTGAAACACAATGATGCTCAAAAATGAGAAGAGGTGAAATATGATTAACTCTCAGCAGCTCTGGTTTAGAAGTTTTGGGGGTTTCTTCTCAGTTAATACTCAGCCCAGTAGCCTACAAGGTCACACTTTTTTCAACAGGTCACCCTGAGCTCAGGTCTTATAGGCAGGGATATAGAAGCATATCTAATGGTACTTAACTCTTCTGTCAGGTATCAAAGGAGATGAAGTAAAGTATCTTTTTAAAATTGAATTCTGAAAATACAGAACTTTTTAAAAGAGTTGGAGGTTAGTGACGAAAAAAATTTATAATTTTCTTTGAATAAAAAGTGTTTGCGTGGATGAGGACATAAAATCTCCAGTATTTCATGTCTCAGTGGTTAAACTGTGCTTGAAGTTTCTAGGACTACTGGTCTTCTCAGTTAGACAAAACAAGGAAGGATAACAACTATTTAAAGAGATGTAAAGATAGAAAGGACTAAAATATACATGGGAGTATATTATTTCTGCACAATTATTTCTGGCTTTGATAAATGCTAGGAAACTTATCTCATATAACTGAGAAAGGGCCTTTGCATACATGACCATACACATCATAGTTTTCAGATAAAAGTCCTTGATGGAGTCAAATCTTAGAGAAATACTTTTTATTGTTATCATGAATAGTCTGATTCAGGTGGGTGAAATCATCTTTTCAGAAACTTGGATATGTTCCCACGTCAAAGGCTTTTGTTTAACCATGTTGTAACACAGGTAAATTAAGAAAACTTTTACACTTTAAAAGCAATATGTCGCTTCATTTTCCTTTATCCTGAACTAAATGTTTATCAAGATCAATCTATCATGCACCATGAAATTTCAAGCATGTCTCTAATCTTAAAGATTGGTTCAAACATTGAGCTATGATGGTTGACCTGTGGAAACAGAGTGAGAGCATAAGAAATGATCATAGGGCAATATTTCATTCATGTAAATAATGAAGTGCCAGTGGATTATAAGAAGCATACTGAATATATTCTAAAGAATGATAAAATCAATTCCTATTAATGATGTAGAAAATGCAGACTGGTATGTACAGACATGTGCCCTCCAGGCACATGACCTTTCTTAAACCAAATGTGTTAAAAAATTCATGGTCTTACAGATTCATGTCCCCCTGGTAGACAAAAAAGGCAGTACTTGGAGTCAGCCAGAGTTTCAGAAATGCTTGACCTTTCTGTTTATTCAGATATTATCAATATTTACAACTTTCTTTCTCTTTTTGTTTCTATGTGATTTCGCCTGCAGTTACAGAGCAACTTGATGAAGTATTTTTGTGGACTTTCCTAAACAGTTGTCTTTCTGAATAGCTCATGGCATGGTGCCCCAGAGTAATACCCCTCTATCTAGAAGTGATGAGTAAGGAGAAGAGAAGAATCCTAAGAGTGCTGTATACCCTCTACTGAGATTGAAAGATTGTGGCAGAATCACTCTGAAATTGACTTTTGTCCAAGGCTTTATTTTAAGACCTTTCATGACAAGAGCTGTGTTTTTTTCTTTTATTTTTTATTGCCTGTCCAGATTTCAAATGTCCATGGCCATTGTTCTCAAATGATACTTTATTTTACAGTTTCTGTTTCATTTGCTTCCTCCCCCACATTTCTATAGCACCAAACAAATGAATTATAATTATACTCAAGCAATATTTTTCTGTAAGAAAAGACAGTTAGAAATCAAGGCAGAGGTAAAACAAAAAAAGCTCAAAACAAACACCCTTTTATGACACTTAAAATTCTTCTTGGAAGCATAACTGAAATTTCCTGTGCTAGTTTACAACACAGATGCATTAACTGAGATGTGTTTGTTTTAAAGAGAGAACAGTAAAATATTTTATTTACTCTGTTGAAAAGGACAATTTATCAAGGAGAAAACTGAATTTCTCTAAAACTTGGAGAAAAGGTATTACCATGATGCCATATAAATAAACTTATCTCTGTCTGGTTTAGGAGTATGTGTAATTAAGCAAAAATGACAGCCACATCTGAATAATTGATTTTAATCAGTCACTCAGGCCCTGTGCCAGCAGTCAGCAGATAGGTCTCTATATATTACCCCTGTAGTTATTATATTGGTTTCCAGATTCAGGACAGGTTTGTTTTTTCAGTTGGAGCTGAGTGTATGAATTAGGAATGCAAGCACAAGATCTGGCTATAACCCAGGTATTTACACCTGCTAAGATATTTGTTGACTAGGAGCTGAAAACCAAAATGTTTTGGTGCTGTCAAACTGTGATGAAGCTAATGCTTCCTGCAGAGGTCAGGCTCTCAGCAATGTTTTCTGGGAAATGTAATCTGGGTTTGGGAGGCTGTGCCATGCAAAACAAATGTCTAACTAATATGTCCTAGAAGATGGTTACATACTACAAGAATCCTTTCTCCATCCTGTTCTTCATGATGGGTTAGGGCAACATCCATTTCCACTCATTCCTCATTGTCCTACTATGATGTGCTCTGTCATATGAGATACTGGTACCATGCTTGCTGTGGTGCTTCATGGTGAAGACCATTAATAAAATGCCCAGTTCACTCTTTAGGCTTTAGGTAAAGCTGTATAGTCCCTGAGTGCAGGAGGCAGAGGTACTGATTTGGTGCTGCTAAGAAAAAAGAAGAGGATTGTTTATTCAGTATAAAAAAATATTTCTTTATCACAGTTCCTATTTTTCTAAGTTTCCTTCTCATAATGACCTATCCAATTTTGTTTAACTTTTGATTATCAAATGGCTGACTATTGTATGTGGCAGATCAAACTCTGAAGATACCTATGAATCCTTTGTGCATTTGGTTTCCTCTCTCCAAAAGGAATATTTCAGAGAATGTATAGCATCTGCAGACCAGATTCATACTTCTCTGATCTCTAGTCACTCTTTCTGATGAATAAAAGGTACCAGCACATCAACAAAATCATCAAAATAAGAAGTAGCATTGCGCTTTAAAGTGACACTTTTGTGATGTGCCACTGATACCCAGTATCATTAAAAAGGGAGTGAACGAGGATATGCTGTGCTTAGATTTAGTCTTACAGAACTTTAATGAATTTGACCTTGATTTACCTCTAGGTGTACAAGAAGCAAAGCAGGTCTAGACCTTGGCAGAAAAGAAGGAGGCCTGTGACCAAAGGTGGCTCAAAACTTCCCAGTAGCTTAATGAAAGGTGAGTCTGGTCACACCAGCAATTAAACAAAAATAAGAGATTTTCACCACACAGGCCTCCTCCTTCCTGGCTGAAGATCCCCATACCTCCTTCCAGGGCTTCCAGGCTGCTCTATAGCACAGTCAATGCCAAGATGATGCAGCTGGATTACCTCCATCTCATATCCTGCTGCCGAGTCTTGTCAGCACCTGTGTTGTGTCAAAAGGATATGGTGGATGCAAGTATGAAAGGTCAACACCCCTGCTAGCTCTGCTCCTCCCTTCCCCCTGGGAAATGCCCCATCGTTTTCAACTTTTGCAATTTAGAACAATATTAAATAAAGCTGACCTTTTCATACTAGAAAATATTAAGAAGAACATCAAGCATCCTGAAAATGAATCAATTCTTTTTACTTTAATTTAGTATTTCCTGACTAAAAAAAAATGACTCAGTCTATAGTCATTTGCTTGAGGTAGGCTTTAGGAGATATATAAAGCACAACAACTGAAGACCTTTGTGATTAACTGTGTGCTAGCTATATATTAGTTTTCCAATGCTATTCCATTGCTGCACAATTGAGCAATGCTGCACAATAACTTACAAGTCCAGGCTTAATAATACAGTCTCCAAAATAAGCTCCTGTGTGTGTCAGGAATGCTTTAGCAATAACTGTAGTGCTCTTGGTGTGCCTCAGAGTTGTAGTGACAGTCAGTTTTTAGACAATTCTCACAGTTAAAATGACTCTGATCTCAACAGTTTGTCTATTAGACAGTTGCTAGTTCCTGGAAAGACAAAAATGATGTCACTGCACCATTTCTCTTCTGTGCTGGCCTTTGTGTCTGCACCACAGATGCAAACTAGGCAGAAAAGCTGATACCCTTATCCAGATATTTCCTTGATGTGACAGTGTCTTCCAGTTGGTCTGGATCTTATCCCCATGCCAAACAAGAGCCTGAAACAGCAGTAGAAGAAGTGCTGCTATTATGCAGGAGTCAGTAGCAGACGGAGGTCTCTTCAGGTGCACTTTCCAATCTTCCGTCTCCTCCTGAAGCTTACAGGCTATCTCCACCCACAGCAAGAAATCATTAGTATCAAAGAGTTTTTCTTAATTTTAAAACATCTTGGGCAAAATTATCTGGCAGAATAATTTCTGTGCCTTCATTAAAGAGTGCCAAGCATTGGTAAAAGAGCCATAAAATATTGTGTTCACTGAGACTGAATGTCCTTGCTATTGACCTGGTGCCATGGGGTGGATTGACCTGGAGGCCAGGCAGTTATGCAGCAGGTGGCACTGCAATGAGATGAAACAACATCTGGAGCATCATGCAGTTATTGTCTGCAAGGGAGAGAAGGAAGGCTTCATACAAATGAACAGCTGAGGGATAGGTCTTTCACAAGCAGAATCTTGCACTGCTTCAGTTACCCAGCGGCTCTCTGCTCAGTTTCTAAAGTTGTTAATCAGCTGAAAATGTCAATATTTATTTGGAATAAAAAGATACCATAGTAATAGCAAGAGGCTGTGGTAGGCTGAACTATTCAAAAAGGCAGCCTGGGAGCTGAATGATGACAATAGAAATCACCTGGTACAACACTTGTAGAAGAAATCCCCAGAATGCTTAAAGGGCAGAATTTGTTTGAAAAAGCTGTTGGGTGACATCAGGTAAATATTTGCAGTATAACACAAATTGTTTCCAAAACTGTGGTAATGGAACCAAAAACTTATTTGTTTTTCAATTTTATGTGTGCCACTTAGTTTTATTAGTGCCAATGGACCTAAAGAATTGTTTCAGAAGCCAGAAAAATAAAGTCCCTTCCACAAATGACCTACAAATACGTTAAAAGCTCCTTTAATAGAGTGCCAGTCCTGGGTGTGACTTCTGTTTTCTTTTAAAAACTAAAATTATTTGTACTGAATTTCCCCTTTTGATTTCCCTCATGAAACATTAGGAGGAACACTAGTACCCAAGGGGAAAGATAAAGACAGCTGTGCTGACATTTAAGCTGGCAAAACACTGCAGTGGGAATGCACTGCCCTGGAGAAATTTATGAAATACACATACCCAGATTAAGTATATCCTTTTATTGTTATGGACTGTCTCTGAAGCTTTTTGAAATGTTTAACTGCTTACTATTAAATCAATGTGCTTGCCTTTGGGGAAGGCTTCACATGAAACCAGAGAACCAGTAAATAAAGAATCCAAAATAAAACTCAAGAAAGTTATTACCTATTAGTCAATATATGTAATAATTTGGTTCACTTTTTCTAATCAGTCATAGAAAGAGTAGATGTATGTGCTAATATCTTATATCCACAGTGCTATTTATACATACTGAAAACATTTTATGGATATTGTCTAATTTTTTTGCTAGTTACTACACACATATGAAATTGGAATGTGGCTTCCAGGGAGCGCAGATATTCAGGTAAACGTGTTGAACGTTGTTTTACAAGTTGTTTGTTGTCACATGTCTGAGGTGATAAAAGCCCAACCTGACTTTATTGCATGAAAGTTTTGATAAATGACAACTGGTAGTCCAGTGTTCGCTGGCTGGTGAGAATTAAAGGAGGTGATAAAGAGCTATTTATTGTGGTGCTGAGTTGCAGGGTGGCAGAACAAGTTGAAAGAAACTAAAAATGTAAGGAAAAAATATTTACTTTTGATTAGATGATAGTTATAGAAAGATGCTGTAACCTTTCCTAGGCAGTGTTCACCTTTGGGTCAGAAAATGAGACTGTGTGGGATGAGTATACTGGCAGGAATCAAATTACTGATTGTAATTGCTTCAGAAACTAGCAAGCTCCTGCAAATAAATACTGTGACATCACTGGGCATTCACTAATATCATTATGGAAGGCATTCTAAATTGGTAAAATCAATCAGAACATACCACTTATTCAAGCATCTCCACAAGGTTTGAGTAGACCCTGATCAGCTCTTGGAACATCATCCTTTGACTGCTGATCACAGTTTCCTCCAGCTGTGATTCCTTTTTCTCTGTTTTGGTTGTATTTCTCCTTTCATCTTGCAAAGGATTTGGCTTCACTCCTCTGCACCCAGCCACCCAGCAGCACTTTATCATTGTATCTCTGTATGTAGAGGCAGTTAAAACAGGTCTTTTTCAACTGCTGGTTTGGCCCCACCATCCAATCTCTGTACTTACAGTAGGAAGAATACAAAGAGAATGAGCACTAGAGAGAGAAAGAGGTTTTCAGATTTCTTTTCTCTTTTCCTTTGAACACTGAACTTGTGCTGTCTTCTGGGAAGAAGTATGGCACTCCAGTAACAGGAATGAGAGCTCCAGATTTGATATTTTCAACCTGTGTCCTGCAGGATGCTGGATACTGATGGAGTACTTTCAAGTCTGGAAAAGTGCTTTAAATGAGGTCATCATCTCCAAACATCAATTTCACTGTCAGTGCATCCATACATTCTCTGGAAAACCCTGAGTAGGAACTGCTGGTGTAGAATGTAGCATGCAGTAGGGCTTCAGTCCTTTACTCCATCTTGTACTCCTGAAGGATGAGATAAGTTTGTATTTTAAGGTCTTACCATTTAGCCTTTAAAGACATAGTGGCAAGTCTATCTAATCTTCTTTCTCAGCAATGTCTCCAAAACTGAATGTCTGTCTATTCATATCATAATCTTTTGATTTTGCCATATATGTGCAAGATGGCCTTGCCCTAGAGTGAGTGTAGAATAGACAAGACCCTGCAACGCTTGGGTAATAAAGTGCATTATTTGCAAAGAAGGTAGTTTGTTGTGGAATCACTTTAAAGCATCCGAGCACTACTTGGTAGTGGGATTGCGTTTCCTCAGGTCATGCTTTGCATGATTCAAAATACATTTTTTCTTCTGAATATGAGAGATGTTCCCATAATAAAGAAAGTGGGGAAAAAGAAGTGTACCTTCATTGTGCTTTCTCTCCCTCAAGTAATTCAAATGCTCCTACATTGAGGTGAGATGCCATTGTCTCATCCTGATCAAATACCCATATGGCTATGTTCTGATCTTGCTGAGACTCAGCAGGCTAGAGAATACATCTAGTTGAGACGTAATCTCATTAGTTTACAGGAAAGTACTGCCACACATGATAACATTATGGAACAAATAAGGCACACAGTGCCTGTGAGTGAATCTCAATTTTCTGGATGGAGGTTATCTCATGTTATTTAATGTTATTTTCTGTATGTACTCACCTGTTCAGGAAAAAATGTTCACTGATGAGACCACTCACATACATTTGTTTAAGACAAAGATATTTGCATATTTTTTTCTGTTGCATCAAGAGTAGAAACATATGCAATCTAGATGCAGTGATTTAATTCCTGTGATGACATTGGTGTTTTTTTTTAAGAACAGGAAGAAAGAAATGATGGTAATTTGAAATACATGCACTCTCACATGAACATTTTTCTAAAACACATTAAAAGCAAATGTTATTGTCCAATCTTCTTTTAGATGGCTAATTCTTTAGTTTCTGTGCAATGGTATAAATAATGTATTTAGTTTCTTGTATAAGATAATGTTGTGTAAAATTAAAAATTCAGAATTGTATATTTGAGAATTGAGATTTTACAGCTGGCATTTTGGCAGAAAGGGACTCGGGTTTTTTTGCAAGTAAGAGCTCAACAATATAATCTTCATAAAATTAAGGGATTTCATAACTGTTCATTTGCTTGAGCTATTTCTAATGTACTAGAACTTTATCTACATGGCCAAAGCAGATGTGAAAATGGTAGGCTGCAGTATATGCAGAAATGGAAAACCCTATTCAGTCTCCAAATTTGTTGCATATGAACATATTATAAGAAATACAAAGCAAGGAACCGTTTCCTTAGGAACTGATGATGTTTCATATTGCTCTTTTTTCATCTGCTAAAGGGAGAGCTAGAAGTTGTCTGGTGGTGAGACAGTTGTAGGCCTTTAGAATGAAAACAGGTTATACAAGCTCTTATCAGAAGCCTAGTAGTGCCAGGAGAGAGGGAAAGGAAGGTGAGACTTGACAAAGTATGCTTGGTGCTTACCTAGTGCAAACCCTGGAAGGCTTATGTTTCTGTGATGCATGCACTGATCTGTGAAATAGCTCAGAAAGTTTCATTGTAAACAAAAGGACAATTGCTATTTAGTTTACCTACTACATCACCTGGCAGATATGGGGCGAAGAGAACAATTAAGCCAGGAAAAGGTGATTTTAAAATCATTCCCCCACACTACTCTTCCTCCCTTTGGGAATTCTCCACTTACTTTGAAATCATGTGCAATCAAGATTTGGTGTTGATGTTTTCCATTATTTGATATAATTATCAAGGCATACCTGGTCCCACGACAGAGAGCCTTCTCCCAGTTTTATGCTTGCACAAAGTACAAAAGGACTCACAACTAAGTTCAACAGCAGCTGGATCAGCTTCTATGGACTTTTTGTTTCACCGTTTGTTGGACTTTAGCATTATATTCTGCTTTCCTTTGTCTTCCTAGTACTTGGGCTCACTTGCCATGTTTTACCCTCATTTCACTTCCAACCCTGTGATCTAATCAGTCTGAACTGGCTTCATGCAGAGCTGGGCTGGCATCAGTGGCATTTGGCTGTTCCTGACCACGTGTGCCTGGCAGATGATTAATAATTTTGATCAGATGCTGCTTGGGGCAGGAACGGTCATCTTGGGTATTGCTGGGCTCTCCCTCTTGTCTTAGGAATTCCCTCTAAACCAAGCTCACATGTTGTGCACACCACTGGAGCCCACTTCCTTGAGCACCCAGCAGATGACAGAGATGCAAACATTCTTACACTCTGCCAGCAAGCCAGCCCAAGAGCACACCCTTGGGCAGGTAGCCAGAATCAAGCCCAGAACACCTCCTTGACAGGCTTTGTCTGCAGGCACAGATGCCTCTGAAGTTCTGCTCCTGGCTGCAGCCCAGATGTAGCAGCCACCACAAGCTTGATGGGCTTTGGCTGCTCCTGAACCCATGGGTTGTCTGAAGTGATCAGAAAATGCCTGGGCGACTATGAAGCCTTCTAGAAATGTGTATGCAGGAAAGAATGCTAAACATTTCAGATATGAGTTTTATCTAGTTTCAGCAAAAAGTAAGTTTGAGAATACTCTTTTGCTAACTTTTCTTGTTTCAGTTTTTATTCCCAACTATTAACAGAGGTAGTTAAATCAGAAATTATTTTTGAATGTGAATCACAACTCAGCATATGTCTTGAAGTTAGAAATAAGCTTTTAAACTTATTCCCATGCAAAAACACTATTCAGAAAATTCATAACTGTTTTTTTCTTTGGTAGAACATAACTCTTAAACCAAACTAGAGATTATGGAACAACACACACACATGCAAAACACTGACTTCTTCCTGTCCTAGATTTAATTTCCTCTTCCTGAAAATTTTTCCTGGAATTTCTTAGGAAATAGTCTTCAAGAATATAAATATACACTATTCATTCACATATTTCATTCAGTCAAAATAATTTTGGGTTTTTTTCAATCAATTTTGTAGAATGTCTTATTTAAGACTTGAGAAATTTCTGATCTTCTAAAGCAAGGAAAAGGTTTCCACATTTATTAGAGTATATATTTGGAAAGCATTGTCCATATCATCATTTTTTTTTTACCATCAGGCCTCTTTAGACATGGTCCAGATGAATATGGAACAGGTGGTGAGTGTAGACATGTAGGGCAACCTGTATTACCTGTGACCTGTGCTCCCCATGGGCATTGCTGTGAAAAGCACATCATAGCTCAGGCTCCCTACAGAGCATATGCAGCCTTCCCCTGCCCTGCTAGGAAGGAATGGGCTCAATGTTTGTCAGTGAACTGCTAGTAGACATCATGTAAGACAACGTGGGATATGTAGCAGAAAACTTTACACAGCCCATCCAGAGAAAAGTTAGCAAGAGCTTAGGTGTTACCATATCCCATGCTCTGTGGTATGAAGATGAATAGGAGTAAGATGGAATATATGATAAAACTTTTGTGTCTGAATGTACATTATCTCAACGATCCTGCAATCCTACCTAATACTCACAAAAGATAATACCAATGAAGATTAAAATGATGTTGTTAAAAGAAAACATCAAGAGGTTGAAAAGACACGCAAGCAAACTTGCTTAAGCATTTGAACAAATATTTGAGGAAATTCAATGTGATGTTCTTTCTTTTTCTAGTTCCCAGAATGAGCAGCAAATCTCACAGACTTGCAGGTCCATTGAGTTTATAATAATGGAATAAACTGAATTTAGCCTATTTGGAAAGACAAATAGTTTTTAAAAAATCATATATACCAGATAAGGTGATGATTCAATGTATACTAATATAACTCTCTGACTTGGTTTTTTGAAGTCTTTGTTGCTTTTTTTACTAGAACATACTTCAGTCGGTAGATTAAATAGCCTGGGTAATTTGATAGCAAACCAGAATTATACTGCTCTGAAGAAAATCCATGTGGTGTTTTCTATTAAAAGGAAAACAAATTCTTAACAATTGAAGTCTGACATATTAGTCTTAAAAGTGTTAAACTGCTGGAATTGGAAAGCACATAATAGAAAATGGATACACCACAGTTGTGTGAAGTGCTATATGGCATGTTAAGGCACATGCTTTTCTGTACCATCTTTTGTGTCAGTACCTGTTTTACAACTTTGCCAGTTGGCTCCATTTGCTTTTCTCATTAACCTTTTCTTTTCATTCAAATCAGAGAATTATAAAATTGTTTGAGTTGGAAGGGACGTTAAAAATAATCTAGTTCCAATTCCCCTGCCATGGGCAAGGACACCTTCCACTAGATCAGTTTGCCTAGAGCTCCATCCAACCTCACCTTAGACACTTCCAGGGATGATGGGGCATCCACAGCTTCCCTGGGCAGCCTTGGTAAACTGATGTTAAGTAATAGCTCATGGCATAAGGATTAGTTATGCTTTAGTTGACTACTTGTTAAAAAAACCCAGCAAGAAGTGAAGAAACTTCATAATCTTTTGTTCAAAATCTCATGTTGAAAAAGTCATGTGAGAGAAGAAGGAGAGAAAAGAAAACAGAAGAAATATTCCTCTGAAAGTTCAGTTTTTGCTTATACTCTGCAACACTAAGATACTGATCTGTGCTAGTCTTCCTGTACAGTTTTAGGTTAAAGAGGTATTTATCCTTCTGTTTAGAACCTAGAGGTCATATAGGGTATTTTTCATGATGAAGGAGGATATGAGGCATTAAATGGCTCATGCAGGCAAATGTATGCTTCCTCTTGTGAGACTCAAATATGTGTTCAAAGTGTCAGACGTATATCAGTGAGGAAGATGCAGCACAATGTTATTTTTTCCCCTTTGGTATTGGAATGCTGACCTTACTTTTTTGCTTTTGATACATTTCCAGAAGTTTACAGAGTTGTGCCTTATACTTAAAGGAAATAGTGTCTGGAGGTGGCAGAGTCCCCACCACTACCCCAAGGCTGGAATCAGTAATGAGGAGTTACTAGGTAAAGATGATTTGACTCAAAATATTCATCTACACTTGCATCTGTTCTAAGGTCCACTCCATTTTTTAATTTCTCCCACCTGGAAGTTGCCTATGTCTGCCTTGTTTTTACAAGGAGAAAAAATTTCCTCCTCTGTCTTCATTGAGGAGGAATTGGACAAAATGCATTTCTATCCATGTGAGAGATGTTTTATACTGTGTAACTGCAGTGATAAACACAAGGCCCCTGTGGTCTGTTAGATCCGTTTGGCAGAGAGAGAGAGAGAACAGCAATGAAATTGTGCTATAACTTTTGCAAAAACAGAAGCCTTTAGAATCTGTGGGGGTTTTTGCCAGCAGAGACTCCTGTGAAGAAGGGAAAACATTGAGTTGATGTGCTGAAAAGCTCTCTGTCAGTACAACTACCTGTTGGTAGTGTTTTCCCTGTGACTGGGAACCTACACTCATTCTTTTGGTAGTGTTTTCCCTGTGACTGGGAATCTACACTCATTTTAAGAAGTTTTATGATGCTGTCTTTCATGTATGAAAAGCTTTTTCATTTATGAAGTGGGGCTAAATCTTTTTTCAGTAGCTCCAGTATCATCATCTAATTCAGTCTCTATCTGCAGACCTGAATTTCCCAGGTCTGTTCTCAGGATGACCAAAAATTGTACCACAGCCTTTTCCTAGGATTCATCAGGAAAGCCTATGATTACAAGAGTTGCATGTGCCTAATATTTTGTCAATAATGAGATTGCTCCTTCAAGAGACTAGAATGAAACTTGCTCTGAGCTTTCCACTGCAATCTTCTCGCCAGCTAAATACCAGCGTGAGACCTTCAATGTCAGACTGCAAATCTCCACTACTAACTAGGTGGCCTGAGTTAGATAATAATTGTGTCCTGAAAACTCTATTAACACTGTCTTTCTGTACTTTCCTACTTTTCTTCAAATACTCAAAAAATTTAATTCTAAGTTCAAGTACAAACCAGTCACAGTTTGAGCAAGTTTCAATACTAATGTGTCTCTCAGTAAGAAAGTCCAAGGAGGAAAGTCTTCACTGACTTCACCAGTCATTCTCTTTCATTGTAGTCAGGATGAATTTTTCTTTTTCTGAAAATTACGTGCCTGCTCCAGCTTCTGTCAAAGTCAGAGCTACCAACCTTAGCAAACCCAGCAGAGGAAGACCTGGTGTGTTCTTGAAGTCAGACTGCACATGTTTTCCTTGAGTACACAGGTATATTCAAGATGCATCAGCCTCTGCTCTGCATCCATAACTGATGTTTACTTGTGCTCTGACAGTTTGTCCAGTATTTAGGCATTATGACAGCAGGGACTAGCAGGTACCTATAAAACAGGGGACCATTTCATGGAGTTTTAGGGGCCAGGGGAAATGGCAGTTGCAGAAGAGAGGAAATTGCTGAACTTGTCTGTACTTCAGATATTTATTTTTTTTGACTTTTCTTCTGGAAGAAACAAACATTGATTTGAAAGTTTCTGCAGTAATATTAAATACTGACCATCTATCTATTTGGTTTTCACACAGTGCTCTCTCCTATTGCAATATTCCTATTTCGTCATGGCATCCAATTTTTTCTTCCTCCCATATAATTGCATCATCTTTTCCAATAGTAGTGCATATATTTTTATAAACCCTGCAGACAGTGATAGAAACAGTCTAAACTTTAGTAGGATGAGGCAGAAATGCTAGACAATATTTTACACAGGCAGGAAAAAAAGCCCTAGAGAGTTTAAAATAGTGCTGAGATACAAAAGTGGCCTATAGGGAGAGGCTTTTATCAACATGTGGGGAAAGTATCAGAAAGAAAAAAAACCTTTCTAAAAATCTTTAATAAGTCTTGAGCATTGCAACTTTCTGAAATTTAACTCTTCCAGAATGCCATAAAACCTTTTATAAGATAGATAAATCTAATCATGCTAACCTTTGGCTGATTCCCGGTTCGGCACATGGGAACAGATGCCAAGCTAATCTCCTGCATCTTTGCTTTGCGTTCTATCTCATTCAAGTGGAAGACTGCATTGTGGAGAGCCCCAGTGTACCAAAAGGCCAGTGCTGGAGTGGAATTTCAGTGATGCAGAGACCATGCTGTCTCTGCACCTGAAGGGGCTAAACACCCTCAAAAACATGCTCAGGGTTGGAGAGTTTTAGATTAAGTCATGCTGTATGTTTCTCTGTCTGAGCATGAAAGCAGCAAGAACATTATGATGCCCTCTTAGATAAGAAGTGCTTTTTCTGTTAAAGTGACCTTATGTATTAGCTGGTCCTTTCAAGGACAGGATTTTTAGTAGGACTCTAAGTAGCTGTCTAACACAAACAACTTGTCTGGCTCAAGACCTAGATTACATTATTATACTGCACAGCACTTTCTTGAAGCTTTTCAAAGAATTTGTGAACCACAGTGGTAGAAAATGCCTTAAGGAAGGCTTAAAGGGAATTATCTGCTCTCAGGCTCAGGGTGAAGGTCTGGAAAAACAGGCAGTGTTAAAAAAAAAGGGCAGATGGTTAAAAATCAGCTTTTACAGAGCTTTTCTTACCACTGGCCAAAGAATGAGAAGCTGAGTTCAAATGTGCCATGAGGAATAGTCTTAACCATTCTACACACCACTTGCTACTCCCTTGGCACTTGAAAGATAATTATATTTCATGTTTCAAATGATCCATTTTATGTAGATAAATGCCTTTATGCTGGTAGTACCACTTGAAGTAGCCCTAGTGAAAATTCAGGTCTTTCTCATTTTCCCAAGTGGCAAGTTTTGAGAGGGACAAGAAGAAAGGGGACAAACATACTTAGAAAAGTGAAAAAAATAATGCAAAAGCCATGGTCTTGTCTCTCACACTTACTTGTCATGTTAAAGTGTGTCCCAAAGGTTAGATTAAATAATCTCTTTCATCTAAGGGGAAAATTGTTATAATGCCCCAAAAATTAAGCTTGGAGAGCTGCAGCAGTCTCATTTTTGCCATCCCTAATACCATGAAAGCATCCATTTCTCATTTCTATGGCAATGTGCTGCTGGAACCAAACTCATGTCTGCAAAGTCAGAGAATTAACAGGAAAATCTACTTGTAATTAGAACTGTAGGTAATGAGCATTTCTCAAGCTTTTAAATGCTTGAAATATCTTACCAGGTGGCATCACTTCCTCAGAATTCAGGACTTGAAATTAGAGATAGTTAGAATGTAAAGCACCACTTAAAGCCAGCCCCCTACCTCAGTTCCTGTGTTTCAGAGCAATCTTACCAATTCAAACCATGGTCTACAACTCCGGTGGCTAGGACACTTTAAAAATATTTATACATGGAAAATTTGAAGATCCTTACTTGTCCAATACTTCCTCAGTGTAAAACCTTTATTCAGAACCAAACTAAACAAAGCCAGAAACTAAATAACCAACAAGACAATAAAATTAAATTAAAAGGATTTGACCCATCACTGTGTATGTGAGCACATGCTTTTATCAGTCCACAGTTTGCTAAAGTCATTCCTGTCTGTATGAACCCTCAAGCTGCTACATTCTCAAGAACAGATCCTGGTAACACAGGGAGCAAACTTTTTCTAGGATAAGTTTAGAAAACTGTGCTCCAAAACTATATTTATTTATACCCTTATTTTGGGAGAACACTAGTATGATTCACTGGAGTAGTTGAATGATGAATCATCAGAACACAGTGACAGAAGAGTTATGTTTCAAGGAAAGCACAAATGTTAAGCTCTGACAATTTTAAAGAAATAATAGTATGGTAAGAATGATCTGTGTTACACTGCACTCGGTTATATTCCTGAAATCTCATTTAGGATCAGATTCTGTTGTTATCTGCATTGAATATTGCCACAGTTAATGAGACTACTTGCAGAGTTGCTTTCTATCAGTTTCCAAATCATTTTTTAAGGAGGAGTCTTGGAGAAGTCGTGCCTTATATGCCATGATCAGTATTATCTTTAATTATTGTATGGTGTTCGTCAGTATAGAGGTAATAAGCTCCTAAGCATGTGAACAAGGGAGAGGAGCCAAGAGAAAGGGAACAAAACATTCTTGTGGGTTGAAACAGCATTTGCACTCCATGTTCATTTTGAACTTTTGAATTCCATGAAAGCAGAAGATCAAATTCTCCATTATGCAGGAAGGAGTCCCTACCTCAGCTTTTAAAGGCAGACCCACCCCCAGTATGGCCAGAGGTACATATTTCTCCCACCCATTTGGGTTCTGGCAACAAGCTTGGTCAGAGCTTCATAAGCTGTGACACTGCATCTTCAGATAAAAGAAAATGTGAAATCAAAATATGCTGTTTCCCCAAATACATTGGTCAAGTTGCAATAACACAGGAGGCTTTGGTGACTGGAGCTTTGGTAGAAGGGAAACTAGGTGTGCCAAACCAAAAGGAGGTCCCATATTTCTCTTGCTGGTAATCTTTCCTAAAGGAAATGGAGAAACGCCAGAGTATGGATGTGAGATTGAGGCTGTTACGACTGACAGACGAGGTAAAGATGAAGCCTGAGTTACAGGCACGTTTTTTTTCTGAACAAGCAGACTCATTATTAAGGTATTGGACTAAGAAAAACATGAGGAGGTGTTGTGGTGGCCACAATGTGCACAGCAGTAGCCCAATGTCCTGGCCTCAGCAGAGGACAGCAGTAAGTGTCTGCAGAAAGCAGTTAAGCTTTTAGTAATATTCCCTGACAATATTGCCTCTGAGACTTGGATGATCTCTGTCTAAAACAACACAGCACAGAGCTCAGAGCAAACAATTTAACGGCACACTCCCGTGACTGGTTTTGTAACTTGCTCTGAGTTCAGAGCAGTCACAGCTGCACAACGAACAGCCTGGAAATTAGCTGGTCTGAAGTTGCCAGGGTTATTCCCTGTAACAAACTGAAGGCCAGAACAACAAATCTTCAGTGTGAACAGAACAGCAGACAGAAGGATATCAGTCCCCAAGTGGATGTCCCAGGAATTATTTAGATAAAATGCACATCTCATCCTAGGGAGAAACATATGTTTTGTCTCCAGAAAAGTGTAGAACCCCTCTCAGTCCCCATGTCTGGTCACCTGGTCAATCACAAACAAGAGGCAGGACTCAAAGTCCCACTTTCCCCATACCAGTGAATGGCCCACACTGTGGTCTATCTCTGCTGCTTCAGGGAAGGGCAAATGAATAAAACTCAAGAGATTTGTTATTCCTCAAGAGTAGAAAAAAGTCTTCCCCAGCCTTGCAGATGAGCAGCAGAGCACTGAAGCATGGAATTAATTATATACAGTAATTATTTGTTTTGACAGTGCAACAAAGACCTGATAGCAAAGGTTTTATTCAGTCATTTGAGCTATTCAAAGGGTGTTACTGCATTTGCTGAGCTTTATCTTGAAACAAAAAAGGTTTCTTGCTACTACTCCAATTAAAAAGCTGCTCCAGAGCTAGGGTGATTTGAGCCTCCTGATACCAGCCTAAATTCACTCATGTTTGTCATATACTTATGTGATGTTGCAGAAAAACTGTCCTTTGAAATAAATAACTTCTTTCTGTGATACTTGTTTCCCTGGAATGTGTTTGGAAAACTGTCTCTTCACTCTACATTGCTAAGCTGATTTGAGGTTTTGCAAATGGCAGACTTTCTGCACAATCATTCTACCATCAGTTTTCTTTTCGTGTTTGCTTGAATGGATGTTTTCTGAGCAGAGATGTCCCTCACAACATGCTCTCATGGAGGAGCAGAGTGGGACATGTCTGTCCCACAGAAACAGAAGGCCAGTTTCTCTGGCTCTGTTTCTTTTCAGTCTACTTTAACCTGTGCAGAATACTCCTATAGCAGAACAGGAGTGGCTGATGCTCTTTCTATATAGAAGCTTCAAGGCAAGGGAAAAAATGCCATGAACATACAAGAGAGACTTCATGACCATGTGTTGAAAGGACATGGGGCAATGGCTTCAAACTGACAGAGGGTAGGTTTAGAATAGATATTGGGAAGAAATTCTTTACTGTGAGGGTGGTGAGGTACTGGAACAAGTTGCCCAGAGAAGCTGTGGATGTCCCATCTCTGGAAGTCTTCAAGGCCAGGTTGGATGGGGTTTTCAGCAACTTGGTCTAGTGGATGATGTCCCTGTCCTTAGCAGGGGGGTTAGAACTAGACGATCTTTAAGACTTTCAACCCAAACCATTCTATGATTCTATGATACAGTATAGATTAACCTGTTATAGTTCCAAGACTTACAGTGAGCATAAGAATAGTTGGGGTTTTCTGGTGGTCTTTTCCACAAGCAGTAGATCATTCCCTTTTTTTTCCCCTTATTTTTTTCAGAACACCAGCACTTCATAAAAGGCAAGTAACTAAAACTAATCATGTTGCTGTTGTTCATAATTCAGAAAAAAAATTTTAACAAGTTTGATTTTTTGAAAAAAGATGAAAAGGCATGTTTACATCAGCATAAATCTATTCCAGGATAACAGTGTCTGTGGAGTTTATAGAAGGGTTATACTCTGCTGACCCCATATTTCAGAATGCATCCTTTTGTTCTGGCCTTTCCTCTCTCTCCTGACCTATTCTGCCTTTCCATCTCCCACATTCTGCTTCTTTCTTGTCCCTCTGTGCCTTTCTCTATGCTTTCCTGGCTGCAGCTTCTAAGAAATCTAAGGAATTTTAACTGAAAGCATGTTGCACTGTTACCATAATACAGAAGGTTACTCTTAAATATGTCCAAGCAAGAAGTTTATGACATCTTAAGGTAATTCATCTCAGGATTTTACCACCACCAGTAATTTCACCATTAAATGCAACACTTGTTTAACAATTTCCCAGTAAAGCAAAACCAATGGGGTAAATGATTTTTGTGCTGAGAGACTTCTTCTGGAGCTTGATAGGCTTATCAGTACTCTGGTGAAGGTACACCTTAGCAGAGGCACCATATGCATGAGCAATGTTCACTCCCCTGCAATGAGGAAGTAAAGCAAAATCAGGCCTGCAAGATGAATTGTTTTCTTGTAAGAGCATTGATGTTAACAGGTCTTTTGTGATGTGTATATTAACATGCAAGCAACGAAATCATACTGCTTCATCCATTCATTCAATCTTACTTTGAGGGAATTTGTACAAGACATTTTGTGGGATATTTCCTGGTGAAGAAACATTTCTCATCACAACAGATGAAGAGCAAGGTGGCAAGCATCAGAACTGGATGCTTTTGATTTGAATCCTGTTCTTAATGTATGATTTCTGAGAACACAATCAGGTCTGTTATAAAATAACACCCCAGAACATGGGAATTGTTTGGGAGTCAGAAACTCAACTTAGGCAGTCATGGGGCTTGCAAGGATATGCTTTTCCAGGTATTTCAAAGTTTTTCACCCTGTAATAAGATCTTCCATCAAGTCAATGCATTAGTAAATGCATTATATGATATATTTATATATTTATACTAGTAAATACATTAATTCATTTATCCAATGGTTAAAAACTCCTGCACATAGTCAGTTTGTGTGTGTAGTTGTGGCCATACAAGCAACTTCACAGAGCTCCACTGTGTCTTCTTACTTTTTTTTCCCCAGAATCTCCAAAAATTCTTGTCAGAGAAAAATATATGTCAAGTACCATCAGACACGTGGTTATCTCTCAGCTGTAGTCAAAATTGAACTAATTTCTTCTGTGACTATAAATATCCCTGAACAGCTTATTTTCACTGAAGTATTAGCTGTCTGTAAAAGGACAAATGTTATGCAGTTGGATTGCTTGCTCCAGTGGGAACACACAGCTTAATGACAGTGTAACAGAAAAATTTAATTTTTCTATTACTTTCAAATATATTTTCCTTCCACATATTTCAATCTGACATCTTTATCAGCTCAAACTCTTTAATACAGTGCTGTCCAAATAAATCTTCAACTCTGGAAGCAAAAATGAATTCTTTACATCAGTTCTATAAGTTTCCTCTTTACCTGAGCTACATATTTGCCAGAAAATGCAAAAAATTATGCATTCATACATAAATTCCCACCAACGCTCTACACTGAGATCCTGTCTGCTGATAAACAGAAGTTCCTGCAACCAGGCTTGGCCCATGTCAAGGCTGTGGTTTCTGCTCCCATCAGAGGTCGAGGCGTGCTGTCCCAGTGTGCTCCCACACTCCTGACAGCAGGACAGTGGCTTTCTAATGTCACTAAGCCAGGCTCTCAGCCAGGGGTGGTGCATATGCACCCTGATATACTGCACATCATCTGCCAGCCTTGCAGTTCCCTTCAGTTGAAGAATTGCCTTATTTTTACTAACTGATGGTTTACACTGTATTTTATTTCTGTGTGTCTACAGAAATTATGCTACAATTGCATTTTCATGCCTTGGCGTGTCTAAATAGATCTACCCTGATGTAAGTACAACAAATTCAAAAGTTGTAGAGAAATTGAGTAGTCAAATGCAACAATTTTATTCACTTCAGCTGTAGAAACCACAGCATTGAGGAGATGACCTTGCAAGCTATGTCTGTGTACAGCTCTGTGTGGCCAGGACCATGAGCTCAAGAGCAGAGAGCATAGCACAGACACTGTGACTTTTTTATTCAAACTGAAGGAAAAAAATCTCTGCAAGACATTCAAGATCTTTTTATTTACTGACAGCTTTTATCTAAATTTGCTGAAGAACAAAGGTGAACATATACTGTACCCAGATGAAACGAGATATAAATTATCATCCAGGGAAGCTTGTCCACTGTGTCTCTCACATTTAGCAAATAGAAAATGTTTTTTTATCAGGCTCTTTTTCTAATATATATTTTCCCAAATCACAAACAACTCATCTATATGGTCATTTTAGAAGTACATGTATTTGAAATTCTACATTTTCCACACTTTTAAAACCCAGTTATTGTGTAATGTATTGAAATTCTCCTTCATTACTGAATATATAATATATATGTTTCAGGTCAACTTTCAGGTTTTAGAGTTGATGTCTGCAACCTCAGCTTTCAGAGGACTCTCTGAGGTCCATTCATTTCATTTGTTCAAATTAACGGGACCTCTGGAATACTGGAAAATGGATGGAGGTGTGGAATAGAAAAGCAAGGGCAGCACAGTAAGGAAAATATTGGTTGTATCAATGTGTTTTAATGCTAGATACTACCCTATTAGATTGTACTGTTCAAGTATCAATTTATGTAGCTGAAAATATTTTCATCTTTTTTTCTCTAAAATAAATTTAAGTGAATTTTAATAGCAACAGTTTTATTTCAAGGGATTCCTTTGAAAAACATAAACTACTTAGCAGGCAAAGGATCACAACTTGCCATCACTAAGACTTCATAAGAAGCTCAAGGGACTAATCAAACTGCTATGCTGGTATCATGTTCTTTCAATTTGGTAGACTTTTGAATGTAATTTTCAGAAATGTGAAAATTGGCTTGCTTTTTCCTTTATTATTCAGATAGCTACATTTAGGAAAAATTAAAATCTTGCTTTTGTATTCATGGCTTATGCCTTGATAGCATTGAAAAGCAAAATTTCACTTTCCATTTTTATTTTAAAATACTTTTCTCATTAAATCTTCAGAAAATATTTACTTTCTGCCTAATGAAGCCACGCTTGAAGGTCAGAAGCACAAAAATACCAAGTCAGGGTTGAAATCCCTCCATCACACCCTCTTCACTCTTGACAGCATTAAGCAAAGGACAAAAAGGCAAAAGTTAATAATGGAGTGTCAGCCTGGATATTTGTGACTAATGTTGAATGTCCTTGCTCTTGTGTGCACTTCTATCTGTGCCCTTACATTCTTTTAATATATCTCTAGGAGAAAAAAAAATTATAAGAGAAAAACAAGACAATGTCAGCAAACAGTGTAATTATTTTGAGTTCATTATGAGGACTCTGAGGATCAATTCAGATGTTGAATCAAGCTCCAAGGTTGCATTCATCTGTCCTTGATGAACCTAATGTCATACTGTCCCTTGAAGCAGATGACACAGAAAGGACATCACCAAAAGAAAAAAAAACTATGGAATTTATGAACTATATGTTTTCCTAGAAACACCAGAGATACTGGACCATTGGGTGTTTTCATAGGAAAGATCCATGTTCTCTACCAGTTTTCCTGCAGGTCAGAAGAGTTGGTCCAACGTTGTTCAGTGCACTCCAACAGATGGCTTACTTTCATTTGCTGTTTGAAATTTCACCATCAAATTAACAAAAATAAAGTAAGACTAAGAAGTAGTAGTGAGGATGAGCTAGTCACATCATTAGCAGCCTGTTCATATCACTGACCTAGTCATGTAATTTAACTGGTCATCCCATTTGCAGTTGTCATCAGATCTTAGGTTCTGCTTACCAGAGGTGTTCCAGGGGTGCCAAGAGCAGAGATCAGGTTCTCTTTTCTCTGAGACATTGCATCAGATCTGCTTCTTCCCTCCCCTATGATGAGCCAGTTGTCTCACAGTCCAATCTCACTTCTGTGTCTTACTCAGCCCAGATGAAATCCACTGCCCAGAGAGGCTGAGCAGCTGATTTGGCACTCTTCTCTGCAGGATGGGATCCCTGAGGAAATGATCTGGTCTGGACTAGGCCTTCATAGGCTTTGGCCACTGGGATAGAGACCGAGTTGACACTGTCCATATTTCTCTATTAAATGCCATACTAGGAGTCAAAGAAGTTAGTGTTTTTTGCTGAGCTTGTTAGGGACAGTCCCAGAGAAAGGACACTACTGGAAGAGGGTATCCAGACATACCCAGCATTCCCTCCATCCTACCAGAATTGTCTGCAAAGCATTTGTGTTACAATATAAGCAACTTCACTAAAAAAGTTTTATGTAAAGAGAAATTGCACTTGTGGGAATGGTAGAGCTAATGGAGACAAACTTCAGTTTTAGGGTGTGCTATAGAACTGCCATACCATATCATTGTCCTGTCTTGAAATATGGTAGAGATTTAGGGTTTTGAGCTGCAGATTTGATGAGCTGGCCATGGCTTTTTTGGTTGTCTGTTCATTTCTGTGTGCTTGCACTGGCTGATTATTTTTATTTATTATTTGTAATGTACTTCTCCAGTCCATCTCGACCAAGTTAACAGGAATAAATTGACCTATGAATAATACACAATAGAAGAAAGGAAGAACATTTTCCTTAAAATTCAAAGGACAGCAGTTTGTTTCTTAACCTGCAATAGACTTTTGAAGTGTGAATGTTCAGTGCAGTCTGTTGTATGTTGCAGTCTAATATGAACAAAAACTCTATGTGGTGAAATGAACCTATGGGACCTAAACAAGTGCACAGTCATGAAACCAGTCTGTTTGGTCTGGATGCAAAATGGTCCAAAGATAAATACAGACATGGGCTTTGCTTTGAATGAGGATTGAAAGCTCCAAAACATCCCAACCCATGCTCTGGTTCCACCCTGGCATGTCAGTTATCTCAGGAAATTGTCTATCCCTGGGAATCCCTGGGATGCAGCTGTAGGGCTCTCCCAACACAAGCACCAGCTGTGTCTGTTGTGGGGCACAGAAGGAACTGAGGGCTCTCACACATGTGGAAGGGCACAGCATGGGTCTCAGCAAACTTTGTCCTGTGGGAGCAAAATCAATCAGTGCAGCTGAGGTTCTGATGCAAGTACCAGTCTCTGTGGGAGTTTTTATACCTCTGTGTATAAAACTAAAGGAAAGCTGAAAGATAGTTAAGAAGAATAAAAATAGAAAAAAATCTATCCTTGCTCCTTATTACTGATATAGACAAAACCTTATCACTGCTATGGTTTTGGTGCCAGAGACAGAATGGGGTCAATAGTGTTTTCAAAAGGACTTAGAGTCCCAGCAGCTAAATGGTCATGCAGAATGAATGTACTCAAAGATTTCAGTAAGTTTTTTACACAGGTATTTAGTCTTCTGAACCAGTCATTTAAGTACTTCTGTTCAGCAACTTCTATAAATAAAAGAGGAGAGAGCAATAAAAGTAAACTGGCAAAGCTTTTTATTTGGTTAATCATTTTAGAACCTCAAAGTTTCCACCTCAAAATCTATTTTCATTGTCCTAGTCTTTTATGATCTCAAACCTTTGCTCAAGAGGATTAATTTTTCTTGTTTCATCTTACTTTAACATTCACACTACAGCAAATCAACTTTCATATCAAAGGCATATTAACAACCTCAGGCTCCATTTTAAATCCTCCATGTTGCAATCACATGTTTTTTAAGTTGTCCTGACCTGGAGATAAATTAATTTAACATCTAATTGTCAAGCATTGTTCTAACTTTAAACACTGTATATTTGTTTTCATTTCAGTGGCATATTTATGGCATATTTCTGACTGTTTTCCTTCATAGCCAGCAAAGCAGTTACAGCAGCATCACATGTTATCTGAATAGTTTGTGGATGACAGCTGAGTTCATTACTTATGATTTTACTGTGATTTTTGTGCTTTAGACCTCTTTCTCACCGTATATGCTGGTATTTTGTTTTTAAAAATGGTGTTTGTTAAAGTGCCTTAAAACACAAAAGCACTTAGTTTATTTCAAACAATATCGTAATTTTATAAAAAAGTTAAAATCAGAGGCTTTTCATTATGTGACTTCCCTGAAGTCCACTGAAATCATTGTAGATGACTAAAGACTCCAACAATCTCCTGATTATGCCATATCTCTAGCATAACATAGATGGTAATGATACAGCAAGCACCAGTATTCTGAGAGGTCCCAGTGAAACTTGCACTGATTACCATGTGTCTATCAATCTGTCAAAACTCATGAACTGGGAAGGTTTGTAAAACCATATATGAGTAACAACAGATGGGGGAAAAAAGGTGAAAACTCTGGCAGAACTTGTTAGAGATAGCACTGAGATAGCTCTGACTATGAATAATTTATTTTTCCAGGCATGGGGATTTTAAACAACACAATTTAGAGTTTCACCATCACTTTACTGCCATGGAAACATCAAGTCATTGCCGTTCAAATAAAGTCTTTTTCAAAACAATACTGTTAAGCAGATTTCATCTCAGAAAAATGCTGATTATGTACACACTGTAAACATAAACAGTTTGGAAAGGGGTATGTGTTACACCTGTTCCATCTGGAGAGCACATACAAGCAAAGGCTACTGCATTGTAAATCATCTCTATGGCATTATAGTAAGACGGACAACATTTGTTCAGAAGAAAATATCTTTATGAATCTCTCCATGGCTTTCTTCTATTTACAATGAAAACAGACAATCTTCACCTTCCAAGAGGTGCCAGTACAGTGAGTTACTGGATTACTGTTGAGTCCATGCTGAAGAATATAGTACATTGTGAAGATTTTTCATCTGCATTTGCAACTATGCCAAGAAGCCTTTTTTTTTTCCTTTCTTGATTGTTTAGGTGAAAACACACCATGTTCCAACATGTTGTGTTGGGTTGTTCCTGGCTGGATGCCAGGTGCCCATCGAAGGTGCCCTATCACTCCCCTCCACAGCTGGACAAGGGAGAGAAAAAATAACAAAAGGCTCATGGGTCAAGATAAGGACGAGGAAAGATCACTCAGCAATTATCATCATGGGCAAAACAGGCTCAACTTGGGGAATTAAATTTAATTTATTACCAATTAAATCAGAGTTGAAATAATGAGAAGTAAAAACAAAATCATAATACACCTTCCCTCCACCCCTCCCTTCTTTTCCTCTACCTCTTCCCTGCAGTGGCGCAGGGGAATGGGGAATAAGGCCTGCAGTCAGTTCATCACATGCTGTCTCTGATGCTCCTTCCTCCTCAGGGGGATAACTCTACACATTCTTTCCCT